>NW_011353916.1:0-13000 GCF_000735185.1 Notothenia coriiceps | reverse complement strand
TCTTTTTAATGAACAGTAGCTTCTCTGCTTTATCAGCCATAAATCTGTTCCTCTTCTCATCAAGCACATGAGAGGCAGCGCTGAACAGTCTCCCGCTGTCAGTGCTTGTGATTTGATCTTACTCCGCATATTTGTCCAGGTGTTTTGATTTCAAGTGGTGGAGTAATCCTGAAGTGGTGAAAGTCTTTGCAGTTACACCCCCTCGAGAAATGTCAGCTGAACACGTTTTACAAATCGCAATCCGCGCCTCTTTCTCTGATATTTTTAAATATCTCCAAGCGGCAGACATGTTGGCTGTGAGCCAGCCGCGAGCATGGTCGCGCGCCGTGCTTGTCGCCGCGTTTTGATTACGTCATCACAACAACACGTTAGCTTACCAACGTAACCCTGTTCTCTGACATTCGGTGATATTTTTTCGGTGCTAGAACCCTTTCGGCCGAAAGCCGAAAGGGCCTTTTTAACCATTTTCGGCCGATAATTTTCGGCGGCCGAATATTCGGTGCATCCCTAAAAATCGCACGTCCCTGCGATGTGAATATCGCGCATGCGCACATCGCGGTTATCGCCATGACACAATATATCGTTCAGCCCTAATAAGAAACATAGCAATTGTTTGAGAGCCGTTTCACTTTGTCACTATGCTGCTGCAAGCTTCAGCTACAACAGTTGGAACAAAGCACGTATAGTTTTACAATGGCCTAAGGGGGTTTCACAATATTAAAAACTAAGGTATGTACATGACAGTTCTAATATTCATTTCCACAGCTTCAAATGCAGTATTCTTGTTGCGAAGAAGGTGATTGAACTAGATTAAAAAGTGAATGGGGTTAGGGTTATGTAATTCACAAACAAACACCAGAATAAATTACATGCGTGTTTTTATAATTAAAACATATGCACACAATGAAGCCACTCATCGCGATAATTTCCTTTTAGCATACGACCGAGCACCTTAATCACATTTACATGCAAACAGAAATACACATGTCTTTCAAGCTTGCTTGCACATAGAGAGAAAACTAATATCACCACATGCATGCAGATAATTGTATGAACACTGCTGGTGATGATTTATAATGTTATTCTCGGATGCTTCACAATCTGTAACACTTCCCATATCTCTGCCTGACACCTGCATGAGGTGTGTGTTAATGTAAGGGATCAAATATTCAGCCTCAAGGTCTGTCGGCTGCCCTTGCGTTGCCAAATGTCAGGCGCACAAGTTATGTGGACAAAATGGGTTTTCTGTCAGATTTCCCTTCTTTTTTTCACTTTTCAAAATTCAGATTAAGGTGTGAATAGTGTATTATTTTCAGGGGCTCACGTTGGTTTCCCCATAGTTAAGGCTGCTGCGACACTTTCAGCCCCGATGGTGTTTTCCTGTGAGGACTGTTGTGCGATCAGTCTGTCACCCCTCCACTGCAGTGTCAGAGCTGTAAACATGGAAACTGATGCCCCAGGACCAAATCTCGCTACAGCACTTCCCTGCCGAGTCCCTCCGGATGTGTCAAAATTGATTCTCGCTGACGAAGGCCCATTTAAAACTATTCCATCGAGCAATATGGTAGCTAATTTGTTTGGTGCGCGTTTATAATATATGCAAAGGAAAACATTTAGTCAGAGCAAAATCAGTCGAACATCTGTCGTTTATGTATTTGTCAAGAGTTTAAAGCTGGACTGAAGTGCGTGTTTACGAGTGACTGCACTGGATTTTTATTTAGTTTGTATTTCATACTGTGAGTCTTTCTGAGCTTGAAACATACTTGGTAATGAAGGGATGCTTTCACACGCATCAAGTTTACTTTACTGTGTTTGTTCATGTTTTTGAGCATGTCCTGTTGTTACAGTACTTTTATAAAAGCCAGAATATGCAAAACATATTTCTGCTAAAATAATTCTGTGCACCATTTTTGCCAATAATACATGCCTGGAATAATGTACCCACCAAATAAAGCATTCTACACTACACAGTGTCTGGTCAAACGCTCCTAAGAGATGAATTATTCAGATGGGTCAGTGAGCCTTCGGATCAATCCTGAATAAGAAATCAAAGTCCAAGGGGGGACTTCCTATCGTCACAGATTCTGTTTCACGGTGTGGGTTCGAGGGAGCCCATACAGTGTGCTGAATGTATGCCCGGGCCTACATGCTCATATTCACACAGGACAATCAAGGACAAATTCTAGAACTGTATTGACGTTCAGTAAATTGAAAGTTCAGAGAGGCGTTCTTTAACAAAGCTCCCAAAGGAAGTGACTTCCATTCTTATAATGAGTGTAACACTCTGATGGAGCCTTTTTAACTGATGCACAATATGGATCTCTGGCTTGCTTCTGCAGCAGAATAATAGGTTTTAAAGAGGACATGAAATAGCCTACATTAGGGCTGCTCAATTAATCGTATTTTAATCACAATTACGATTATGACTTACAACGATTACGAAAACAACGTAATCGAAATAAAACGATTATTTTTTTAGTATTATTATTTCTTTTTTTATTAAATAAAACAATTTTTTTAATGGTTTTTCAGTTGAATTATACTTAAAGTTCAGGGTAATCAACTGTTAAAAACATGCCGTTCAAAAATAAATAGATGTTTTCAAAGTAAATGGATAATCGTTTTTAATAATTGTGATATCAATTATTGACCCAAATAATCGAGATCATGATTTTTGCCATAATCGAGCAGCCCTAGCCTACATCTAACATTGTCCCAATGTAGTTTATAGCATTAGCTCTGTGAAAGTATAAGATAAAACGTTCAATTAATATTTTCAGAAAGATTTGTCGTGGGTTGGGCAAATTCATAATCCTTACGCGAGTGAAAAGGCTATTCATTTTGTGTTAAAGTCCTTAGTATCTCTCTCCCCTGGCCATAATCATTATTTAATTGCAGAAAAAGACAAGAAATTGTAAGAGTATAAAGAAATATTTCTTATAAACATCTCATAGGAGACAGTTTTCTCACTCAATCTTAATTTAAGCTACTTCACCTTTGTCATTTTCCTTCTACCTCCAACAGCTCTATCAACGCCTCACAGTTCTTGTATTTTCGCCCTGCACTAACATTTTCCTGACTGAATACATATCATAAGGGTAGAAAGAATCTTATGTTTAAATATCCTTCCACTGTCCAACATTTCTATGCTGATGGCCAATTAAACTAAGCCAACTGGAGGTAATGGACTGACTAGTTACTCATTCATACAGAACAAAAAGTAGAGGTTTAAAGGATGATTCATAAAGAACAATGTCAGGGACTATGCAGTGGGCGCTTTCTAATGCATATAAGATAGCTCTGTGACCTGCCATGAATACAGGTTGCTTTCTAACATTGTAAATATTAAGGCATTTGCAGGCTGCTTATGGGAAAATAGCTCCATAAATGAATGTACTTTCATACAATCCATCACCACCATCAACATCATCATCTGTGGTAAGAACAACCCTGTTTGCTGGAGTGAAACTACATTCACTCAGCCTTAGACGTGGATGACAATGACAAATGGGGCTGCAGATTGGAAAATGAGACAAAAAGGAAAAACATTAAATAAAACCCATTATCGTTGTCTTTTTTTGAATGGGTGGAAATGAGAAGAAAAGGGCGGGGCTGTCAGCAGACTATGGGGAGAGACGAGAAACGGACGCTACAATCCAAAGTGAGGACCGAGCTGCGCAGCAATCTGACAACTTCAGGAAACAATTTCATTTTACCAGACATCCCATTGGCAGTCATGCAGGGAAACCTATGCGGAGGGCCTCGCTGCTTCTGCCCCATTCAGGGTCATAGCAAAAGCTGTGTTTCAACTTCAGAGTAGTCATTTGGAAAATAGAATAATATGCAAGAAAAGGGAAGTATTCTCCTTCAGTCTGATCAACACATTCGAATAAATGACTGCCTGGGGTCAGGCACATGTGTTCATAGGCGCTGTGTTCATTAAGATCATGTCTTACTTGCGTTACAGGACACAGATGAGAAAAAATCACAACAACTCCTGAAGTGCTAAACTGCAGTGCATAAGTCAGCATGGAGTGTTTTTGCACGCCAACAGTGTGTAAATCAGCACTTCGAGTCGTTATTGTGCTAATGTCTCACACCTGCCCCTGGGAAGCTTCACAGCTGTTGCTCCAATTGCAGCGGTTCATCTCCATAAATGATTGCTGATAAATTCTCCTGAGACTGAAAGCCTCCGAGATCATAATGCGAGACTTTAAGTGCCAGGCTGCGAGTTGATACGGTGGGGTTGGTATTTGTTCATATTGTGCTCATTAGTGATGGAAGACAAAAGTTAGATGGCAAGTATTGTTATTGGAGACATTTCTGAATAAATATATCTTGACATTTAGATGTGGCATTTACTGTACCAAGTTTTGGGCTGGATATCCCAATCAAACATCCGATACTACCTCAAGGGTACACCCATTAGTTCAGAACCAGAATATTTCTATGGACTGGCTTTTTGTTGTTTATGGATTAGATCCATGCAACAACTACTGGAGTTTGTTTTATAGCCCTAAGATGCACAACACAAGCAGTTTTCAGTTAACACTTAAATGACTGGCAGGTTAAACATTTGAACACACACACAATAATTAATTCTACCAAAAACTATCGTCTGCGGCTCATATATCGTATGCCATAGATTTACATTATCCTCTAAAAACGATTTCAATCACACCATAAAAGTTGCACAGAGTGACATATTCCTTCATTACAGAAAACATGGCCAGTATAGTTTATGCTGTTCTTCTTGTATTTTCTCCAGAGTACTCCAGTTTGTGACCTCGCAGATCCACCCGACCTGACCCCAACTTCATTAGTGTTGTCAGCTGCGTATTCAACATTGTGGAAATGATCCGAATCTGACCCTCACATTGTACACAAACGGTCTTTTCTGCAACTAATGATAAATGGTAAAGCAAGCTAACAACGCGAGGTGAACAGCGTGAGCATTTGTTTCCCCATCGGTCAAAAATGCGGTCTATAGTTTTGTAGTGGCCAGTATCATAAAGAAATAAAACATGTAAACTGCTACAGTGACGTTTCCGAATAAACTATAGAGACCATGTTTATTATAATGGAGGAATTTGTCTCCAGATACAATAATATGACTCGGTTATGGGTTTTTAATAGGTTTTTTAAGATAATTGCACAGAAGCTTGAGCTTTGGATAGAATACTATTCCTGTTCAGTAATTTACATTATGGGATTTACTTTTTGGGTGGGAGTCTTGAGATAATAATATAAAGATAAAACTCAAACCAGCCCTCCTAAGCAGTGCTTGAAAATGGCACTAAAAGCATGTATGGAGGATAAACATAAGCCAAGACACATTGATAGATCTTTTATCTATTATTCCTTCCATCAATCTGGCACACTTAAGAACAGTGCACAAGACACAGATAAATGCCCATGAGAGCCCTAATGTCAAATCAATTTTAATTTAGAACTAGCTTTAACTCATGTCTGTGAAAGCGCCCTGCAGGTTTAAAGAGATTCCATGACATTGTCTTAAAGCTTGTAAGACACTTTAAGGAAGACATTATTCTTTAGTAGATATGCGTGTACAGTACAATGGTCCCTGTGTGCAAATTAATCAAATTGAGGTGACACTTCGCTTAAGGTTGAGTGATATTGGGTGATGTTATTGGTATCAATATCCTGTTTTCCTGGACTTTATGGTATAGTGATTTGGCACAGAGGTCTGTTAACGAACTTTATGACAGTATTTCCTCCATTATGCAGGCAGTGTCATAAAAATAGACAATGCTGTAATGTAAGGGTGGAATGAAACATGAACCAAAAATTGAGCAAATAAGTCCAGAGATTGAAAAGCTTCATGCCATTCTGATCTTGAAATGGTGACTTCAAGTGCATTATAAGAATATGAATTTGCATGAGAAACAATCATGAGTATCCAAAGCAGTTACATCTGTCGGATAACCTAAATGTTCACTGCTTGATTTGAAAATGTGCAGCGAGATGAACGTTTTTGTTTTTTCTTAAAGGAGGAAAGATGTTGATGAACCCAGTCAGTGCCCGACGAGACCATGCAAAAACACGCTGTAAATGTGAGACAGGAGATAAAACAGATGGAAATAGTTGATCTAAAGAGCAAAAGTACTTGCATTATCTCTAAAGCCTATCTAAAGCCTCCTTCTTAACCTGTTTAAGCCCCAAGCCTGTTTTCCAGGTCTCAGGCTCGAAAATGACCTTCCCAGAACAAATGACCATAACTTCACTTCTAAAAAGGGTAAATTAATAATATTTTTTCTCAAAGTAATGATAAACCTGTGAGTTGGATGTAGAAAAGTCAGAATCAAGATAGATGTTTTTTTATTTTAAAGTAAATTCAGACAGAACATGGTAAAAAAAACTGTAAATTATAGTGTCCGTCCAAAAATAAACCATTACTTATAGTGAAAACCACCCTTGAATGATGGGATAGTAGACACAAAGCTTTAGTAATCCAAACTATAACATATAATAAGTACCCTGTATGAAGATTGATGCCAAACAAGTGACATTTGACCTTTTTAGAGAGATTTAGCACAAAAAAAACACTTCTGGGGTCATTTGGGTGGATTTGAAATATCTCTGGCCCCCCCTTGGTCGATTTTGATGATTGACATCTCCTTTTAACCGCTAGAGCCAATAGAATCGAGGGGAAGTTCCACATACACACAAAGGTTACCAAATAAGGAGTGAGAGTGATGCGTATCCAGAATACCCAAAACAGGAAGCTGTCATACACTCTGGTAGCTATCAATAGCAACTAATATGAAATTGAATTATGGATTATCAGTAATTTTTTCAAAGTGACGGACACATTGGATTAACCTATGGATTAACCTTCAGCCGCATTTTTCTCGTTTTAATGCCATTGAACACAACTTTTGATCACAACAACAGCTAAAAAGTTAAGAATATTGCCGTGTTGGCTACCTAAAGCTGCGTGTTGTGATGTCTGTATTTGCTTCCCCTGTTGCGAGTTCTGAATGCTCAGTGATTATACTTATATTTATAGAATCTGTGAAATCTCAGTTTACTAGCAAAGCTTGTTTGATCAGATCCGATAAGTAATAAAGTATTTATACTAGGGCTGTCCCGAATACCATTTTTCGGGCTCCGGATATCTGGTAGTAATCAGCAGCGAATATTCGAATATTCGGTGCGGAGAGATTTGTATTATTTTTTTATAAAAAAAAATTCCCCAAAAATAGTTTTTTCTCCAAAAGGTTTCATAACACGCTCCGAATCCGAGACACCCGACAACACGCTGTTAAGCAGAAGCGCAGAAAGAGCATACTATTACGATTTATATTTATTTATTGTCTCAGTACTCGCAAACATTACAACTAAATGTGTCCTGCATTTAACCCAGCCGCAGTGCAGCGCCCGGGGACCAAATCTGGTTCCAAATTCCGTCTATAACATTTTACAACCTGAACAGTCAAACNGTCCGAAAAGACAGTTAAATAACTACGGATGCAACCGTGTGTGAGGCAGAAATCCCTGCAGCTCCACCTGCTGTGATCGGACCCAGTGAGCGGGCAGCGACATCACACTAAGAGCTTAGACTAACATACTTAGCGTATTTGATCTACCTCTGGACAATGCCTAAAACTATTATAAATATAATTATATTCTTCACTGTCGATGTCATACAATACTGGATAGTGAACTCCGTGAGAATATGGAAGGTGTAATACGGTCGTAGAACGAGCTGTTTTTTGTTTTTCTGTTTGTTAACGTAAAATACAAGACAGATTGATTATGATGATTTCGCGCTACAGCTGCTTCCTGCATCATGCATGCAGCATGCATGAGTGACATGTAATATCCAAGGATTAGAACTGGTGGTGCTGCATGTTCTTGACATCGTGCATATACATTTATTTGTATTATGATTTTTTTATGATTAGAGACGTTGGATGTAGGTGCTGTCTCCGATGCCATTTTCCGGGCCTTCGATATTCGCTAGTATCAGCAGCCGAATATTCGGTGCCGGAGAGATTTTTTTTCTTCCAAAAGTTTTATAACACACGCTCGAATCCGAGACACCTGGAGCCGGTTCCAACATTTAGGATTCCAACGGCATCATTTAGAAATGTGAATTTCGCAATTCGCTTTCGATGCCTGAGGAACATGTTTTCTCCGCCGCTCCTCCTAGCCTAGCTGTATGCTACTCGCGTGCGGGCGGGAATGTACGGTCATGTACTACACTTCCTACAGCGTAACCTTCTGAAAAAGCATGGCGGCCCGTCGCACTGGCGTTATAGATGTTCGCGCTAGGGCGGCCAGATCTGTGGAAGGCCGCCTGCCGCTGACAGCTGCTGGGAGGAAAAAAAATAATGGGTTTTTTTTTTTTTTTGACTGCTTGGTCTCATTAAAATTTCGCCTTGATGTAACAACATTCATAATTAAGTAGAATGTAACACCCTTTTTCACCCCGGGTTACACCTTTTTCATTTTGCCCTGTACGATGCGGCCTGTAAGTGATGAAAATGGGGGATGTTGGCTTATCTGGCCCTTTAGCTCACAGCCAATAGTCGGGGTTGACGCGTGGGAGCGAGCGAGGGCAACGAGGGAGGGTGCACCGCCCGCGTACCAGCGGCTGTTGTTTATTAGCACTCTGTGCTTAGCTTGGCGCTAACGGAATGAAGAATATGTTCTAAAAAACATGTGGAGGGAGAGTCCTCTCCAGTCAGACTGCAGAGGCGTGATAACTACCAGCTCGTGAGGTGAAGGTCTCGAGTGTTTAGATAGTATTCACTTTTAGTCTAAGTTATCTCAGTGGGTCTCAAACGTTTTGATCAACAAATTTATGAAACACATACCTTTCCATAGCGCATCACCTTTATACATTACTTGGCATAAACATGTTCTGAAATCATTTCCAATTATACTCATAGGACAGTGAACCAGACCTATTCGTTTAAACTGGATGAGCAATAATAAAAATAATGCATAAATATTAATAGTAACAATAAGATATGAATTGAACAACAAAAATAAATACGTTACATGTATTTGTTATTGTGTCTATGGTAGGCTTATTGGTATGTTCACAACCTCATTTGATTACTAAAATGTAAATTCCGACGTCTTTTTCATTACTGGCTGTCTTTAGAGTGTATCCCCTCTAGATCGCTAGTCTCTAGTAATGTTCTGCTTAAGGCACAGATTGAAGGCATTTTACCTTAAAATGTCAACACATTTCCTTCCCGGTAAATCCTGAAAGGCCAGATATTGCTTGTTTTCTCTCAACAAGAACTGTTTTTAAATGGGGGGGGGGGCGTTCCTTTCTTAAGTTGGACTCGTTGGCATCTGTTGTGCTTCAGTGGTCTCTCAGGTTACAGTTACATTAGCAGGTGAATATAAACAGACTGATTGATGGTGAATATTACTGTAAAACTAACCTGTGTACATAAGTTTCTCCAATAAATGTATTTTTTTTGGTGGAAGAAGCATGTATATATTTTTTTTACCCTGAACCCCTCAAAGAATGGAATTGAGAACCTGTTAACAACCTGGAAATCCAAAAGTAGAATCGGAATTCAGATCGTGGAAATTCAAACGATACCCAACCTACACCTGACAACAACGCTTTGACAGAAGCGCAAGAAAGAGAATACTATTACGATTTATATTTATTTATTGTCTCAGTACTCGCATACATCAAAACTAAAGTGTCCATCTGCTTTTAACCCAGCCGTCAGTGCAGCGCCCGGGGACCTAAAATCTGGTTCCAAATTCCTCCAGTGTTTCCCCTATATGTTTTCAGCAGTCGGCAGAATAAAAAAAAAAAAAAATAAAAAAAATTTTTTTTTATTAAAATAATATAAGTGCTGCCCCTTAGCGCTCGCGGCACACTTCGAGCACCGATACGCGGAAAGCTTGTCATTTTCAGAGCTGAAGGAAATCTGGGCCTGCACAACGAACAGACAACAGCAAGTTTAAACAGATAATTTATTTGGACACAATCCCCTGCTCAAGAAGAAGGTCATAACTGCCCATAAATGTAAGTTATATAATTAACAATGTTGTTACCATTTAGATTAAGTAATTAATACTTGATAAAGAGCCCTACAGGTTAAGAATGAATTTATCATCTAGCTAACTTAGCCTAGTTTGTAAGGGATAATGTTGGCAGCGACTGCGTTCCCCATTCATGGGGAAAGAACACCCGACAGGCTGATCAGGAGCCCGACGCTGAAGCGGAGGGATCTAGATGCTGCATGAAGGGTGCAAGAACCCAAGATATTCAAGTCACTGGGGCAGTGGAAACGAGTGGTAGACATTTGGCATACATTCCCATCTTACTAGTGTGCCATGCTCTTTTGACAGCCCCTGATATTAAACTAAAAAATTGCCTGATGAAGTGATCGTATGTAAATGACACAACCAGACATATCGGTTTTAAACCTGGAGAGATAAAAAAATATACATATAAATAAAATAGTTAAATAAGAATGAATGAACAACAGAAAATAAAATACGTTACACATATGTGTTATTGGCTATGTGAGTTTATTGCGTATGTTCAATTATGATTATTAAAAATGTAAAACGATCTTTTTCATATGGGTGTTTTAGAGTTACGTTAGATCTAGTCTCTAGTCCTTTGTGTGCTCAAAGTGCACCCCCAGTTGGGGAAGCATTTTAATATTAAAATGTAAAACCAAATCTTCCCGGGGGCATACCCCCCGGACCCCCCTAGAGGATGTGACTTTCCAACCACCAATTATGTTCATACAATACTGAATACATTTGAAGCCTTTAATGATGTATGTGTCTTTCTTGTGCTGGCAGACAAATAGAAACATAATGGCGGGAAGCACTTAAAATGTCCACGCGCGCCGCGCTCACATTTTGCTGGGCCCGCGTGCCTTAGCACCGCTGCTATGACTCCATCCTAGGGGAAACACTGCCGTCTATAACGTTTTACAACCTGAAGAGTCAAACAAAGATACAAAACACATATTTCTGTTATAACAACAATACTTTTAATAACATAGCCATAACAGTAGGCCTAACAGTGTAATACTTATTACCGATACAGTAAACAGTATTTAAATAAATGAAGAATGAAAAATAAATGAACATCACTTTAAATGGAAGATTTAAAGTGATGTTTAAATCTTCCATTTAGGCCCCGCCCACTCGGTGATCGGTATCGGCCGATACTGATTCCGGCGATCGGCCCCAAAATTGGCGATCGGAGCATCCCTACTTATATACACATTATTTCTTGCCATGAGACACTTCCAGTCCACCTGATACAGATATTCTGGCTGCATATACATCATTTTAAATTTCAAGTGTGGCAAGACAACTGTGACATTTAAAAAAAGACTACTTGAGAGCCACTCTTTTCAGTATAATTATACTTTTTATTACCTCAGTGAGTCGTCTGCTCTGTGACTTCCCAGATTGATCCTGAGCGTCTTAAAGACAGCTGGATCAGACAGAAACATTTATCTGCATGTCAAAAGATAGTGTTTCACAGTGAATGTGTAGTTGGAGTACAAACATGCCTGTGGGGCAGAGGGCTCCCTGCTGTGTTTTGGGCTTATGCTGTACAGGCACCACAGCCTGGCTGACAACAGGCAGCAGAGACAGGAAGTGGGTCATGTTGACATTGTCTGCTACTTTTAATTTGTTCGTCCTGGTGGCTTCACAAAGCAAGCATTCATGCCCTGAAGGTGTTTTATGAAAGCACTTCAGTTGTAGTTCTCCCTGTTTTGTGTTATACCACTCTGAGCTAAAGGTTTCCCCACCTACAGCTCTTGGATTCTTGCAAGCATTACAATAATGACGACTGACAGGTTGGTAACACCCGAAAAAAGGCAAAGATCATACTTTCTATGTTTTTAAATATTTAACCCCAACAGGATTTTTAAAACAAAACTAAATAAAAAATAATGATAATTTAATTTTCACCGTTTTAAAATGACATAATACATGATTAGAATTATAAAAAATGTAAGAGATGTTTTCAACCCCTAGTTCTCCCACACTGCACCACTCCTCTGATCCCTTCTCTGTCTACCAGTGGCTGCCCCATTCTGCTCCAAAACACTGGTACTGTGCTGTGGATAGATCCTGTCTTTCTTACATCCTGGACATGGTTAGCCACACACCCACTGGGCTGCTTCTCCCTCACTGCCAGTGGGCCCTTGATGTATGCCTTGTTAAATTCAACATCTATATTTAATGCTTTCTTGTTTATTTCTAGTCTTTGACTTTGTATTGTACAATGCCTTGTCTTTTTATGCTGCTGCAACACAAATATTTCCCAAATTGGGATCATTAAAGTACCATCTTATCTCAGTGTTTCCCCTAGGATGGAGTCATAGCAGCGGTGCTAAGGCACGTGGGCAGGGCTCGAGCTTAAGGACGTCCCGTCGTCCCGGGGCCGAAACAAATAGTATCGGGGAGGATAAAAATATATTTTGGGACGAATTTGGGACGAGAGATGAACGGCGATGAAAATGAAACTGACTGCACGTTTTGTGTAGCACACAGTTATTAAACCTCCTTGTCAACATAAACACACAAAACATTTAGCAACCCGCGAAATACACACACACACACACACACACACACACACACACACACACACACACACACACACACACACACACACACACACACACACACACACACACACACACACACACACACACACACACACACACACACACACAGTACCTAGCTACAGCTTTGCCGCTGGCTGTCAGCCAGTGCCCGCAAATTCCTGGCCCGCAAATTCGCGGGTCTAGCTATGTACTGAGTGTGTGCAGCGCCATTTATCTATTATATGGCTGAGTGTTTGTATTTCGCGGGTTGAGTGATGTACAATGACAATGGCATCCCGTGGAGGAATTCTGAAATGTTTTAGCGTTACATCACAAAAACGCACAGCAGAACCAGACCCTGGAGCCCTGGCCTCTTTATTTACTTACTCCTCTTCATCCCCTATGGGTAATAA
>NW_011353915.1:0-6121 GCF_000735185.1 Notothenia coriiceps | reverse complement strand
AGTTTTCGTCGCCTAAAACTACGAAGGCTAAGAAGGACTAAAATGTGACTAAAACTAATAACCATTTCCATCTAAAGACTAACATGAACAGTCCTGATTGAACTCCCACTCACCCGCAGGTTGGAGTAGAACTCGTCGAGCACGAGGCTCATGGAGCGCGTCAGGTTTCCAACGTACGACGTTTCCTGGTTCAGAGCATCCTGGAACACCTCAAAGTCCTGCATCCACTCAACGGCGAAGCTGTGCTCGATGATGTCCGTCTGAACAGAGACAAAAGCTGATCAGAGACGTAAACAACAACAAAACAACAACAAACTGAGAGACAACAGCTGATTAGAGAGAGATAAACAATAAACAACACAACAAACTGAGAGCTTCCAGAGGCCTGTAATACGAAGCCGGATTTTCACTTGGCGAGCTAACTTCAGGGTAAACTCTGGGTTTCCGGTCCTACGACCAGAGTTCCCGTTAGCCAGTAATTACCGGACTATGACCGGTAAAGTATGCTGAAGACCGGCAAATCTCAATCTCTCCGGTCTAGATTTCCTGCCAAAGTAATGTTCCCTTAGCGCAATACCGCATCAGTTGCGCCACTTATGTGACAGACAAGAAGAGTCAATTCTAATGTCTAACACTTAATGTGGAGAAAGAGATGTCCTGTATGGGTTGATTGTGCGTTGATCTGTTGGTAATGCCTCGGGGTTCCGGTGGGCATGTAAACAAATGCATAATGCTGCGCTATACTTTGTGGCCTCACCCGGTTGCATAGCAACACTTATTGTTTAGGTGTCTTTTAATAAGCAGGTAGTCATATCATTAGCTAGAACTAGCTGGATCTGATCGATATGGACATAAACGCGAGTAAAGTCTAATCTGACGGGAGAGAGAGATCAGCTGCTGCTGACGAGTCGACACGCAGCTCTGCATGATCACATGCAGCGGTGAGCAGACAAAACACACGTAGCTATTTTAATTACATCTCAAACTACCGTAACTAGTTATAGATATGTTTAGTTTTACTGTCGAGTCACTCATTACTGATCCTCGAGCTGCATGAGACTGACGGGCTGTCAGGAGAGGGAGAGAGCGCTCCGTTTATTGTGTTATTGTAAATTACTGTACACGTTTGAATAATGTAGTTAATCTACTATTATTAGTTTGTTTGATATCGAATCATATCAATTTGTTTTAAAGCTCAATAACAAAGAAGACCTTTGACCGGCACTTTTCTAATTTTCTCCGGAAGATTTAAACTTTAACGGACATTTTGACCGGCAAAAAACGGGACCTCTGCCTTCGACGCTGGTTCTCTTTTTAGCAGGCTAGATCTCATGGTAACTTATGCTGAGCGGCTAGCCTGCCCCGGAGCAGGTTAGGTTGCAGGCTAAGAGATCAACTCAGTGAAAGCACTGCCTGCTGACCAATCAGAGCTCAGTGTGCGGAGTTTAAAGCGATCAAGTCATATTACATGAGAAAGGAAATACAGAAAAGCTGCCGTTGCAGGAAAGACGGCCGGCAAAAATCACCGACTGTGTGAACGTGAACATTAATAGAATATCACCTCCCATCTTCAGAGCAATCTGACTATTATAACATTAGCGTTAAGAAAGCTTACTTAAATATCTGCCACAACATAAGTAACCGGATCAGAGTAACATTAAGTACAGTCCGTGGCATATCACATCATAATGTATCATATATCTCCTTATCTGAGTCAGCTGAGCCGTATCTGGCCGCGCAACACTCACAGTGTCACATGTTGCTATCTGTCTGCTTTGTGAATATGTATTTTAGTTTTGTTTTTATATATGCTTTTATCGTAATATAAGCATCTCTGTTGAATGTTGTTTTACTGATTGTATTTAAAGTGAATTTTTGTTTTTAGGATGACTTTCAACATCTGTCCAGGGACTACAGACGAAAAATAGCCTGTTGGCTAACTCTGGCGCATTTACAGAAATGTCAATCAATGTGCACTGTCCCTGTCAAATAAATATATAAATAAATAAAAATAAAATACTGTATGCAGAAGTATTATTTTAAGCAACACATTAAATTGACGAAACACTCGAGACCCCCTCCCGCAATGAATAAAGTATTATTTTTCTGATTCTAAAGCGTTTCCACGGTAACCCCTCACCTTGTTCATGGCGACGATGAAGGGCAGCTTGGTCTTGTAGAGAATACTGGAGGAGGAAACACAAAGAGCTGAAAAACTCTCTGCTGCGTTATTTGGAGAAACTCCACAACATATTCACTATTTTCCAGATATAAAATATAATTATCACACATTCAATCTACTCTTAGAAAAGGGTTTTAAATTGTTAACAGATATAGAAAGAATAGATGGAACTGATATTGTTTAAAAACATATTGACTTTGTCCACATGGTCCATTATTATCAAGGAGAATCTCATTTAATGCATGTTAGTTGATTTTTTATTATAAACAGCAACATATGTTTTATTTATTAACTGTGAGAACAATTATACTACTGTAATTATAAAAAATGAACATATATTACATACTGTTATTATTATTATCTGGTCTGTTAGCGCCCCCTGCTGGATGTAACTTAAATAAATCACATAGCATTTCATCTTGATTAAACTAATGCAAGATTAGTGTTTTTGTTCCTGAATGAAAAACAGCTCAATGTTTATATTTCACATTTAAATCACTTCATATTTTCTCAGGATGATTTATTTACTAGTTATTTAAGAGGCGCCCAGTTCTGGTGTTGGAAAGAGAGTTTTATGAATTTAGTTTTTATTTACAGATTTGTGTCACAGTTTATCAGAGGTGGTGAAGGAGAGGTGGTCTAATAAAGGTGGTGTGTACCTGCAGGCGTACAGCATGTTGCTCATGAAGGTGACGGGGCTCACGCTGCGGGTGGTGTCCATGACGTAGACCACGACGCAGGGGAAGGACGACGCCTGCAACATATTCATCAAATATACTGAATACAGAGGAAGGAAAATAACATTTAAATATCAAAACATAGAAAATGAATGCATAACTAAAAATGTTTATTGAAGAATGCTGAAATAAATGTGTAAATAAATAAAATATATTTCAACATTTTGTTTACCTAAATGTATTTGTTTATGTTTTTAGAGCTTAGTATTCATTTTTGGAAGAGGCCTGAAAAACATATTGGAAAATAAACAGACTATAGACTTTGAAAAATAACTTGAGAATGAATGCATACATAAATAAAGATGCTCACCAGAGTCTCAGTGATGATGGTTCCTGACGCAGACCAGGTGAAGACCTCAATCTGACCCGGGGTGTCGATCAGGACGTACCTGCAGGGGTCAAAGGTCATCACAAGCAGGATGTGACTCGCCTGATTTAAATGAAATGTTAATATTATAGTATTTTACAGGTGAATACTGACCGGTGGTTCTGCTGCTTCTTCTCTAAGAACTGCATCACCTGAGGAGCACACATCATAATACCGTGTTATAACTGCGGCCGAGATGGGTTTTCTCCGCAGGGTGGCTGGTGTCTCCCTTAGGGATAAGGTGAGAAGTTCAGTCATCCGGGAGGGACTCGGAGTTGAACCGCTCCTCCTTTGCGTCGAAAGGAGCCAGTTGAGGTGGTTCGGGCACCTAGTTAGGATGCCACCTGGGCGCCTCCCTAGGGAGGTGTTCCAGGCACGTCCAGCTGGGAAGAGACCAAGGGGTAGACCTAGGACCAGGTGGAGGGATTATATCTCTTCTCTGGCCTGGGAGCGCCTTGGGACCCCCCAGTCAGAGCTGGTTGATGAGGGGAAAGGAACGTTTGGGGCTCTCTGCTGGAACTGATACCTCCACGACCCGACCATTATTTTTGTTGGAGACTAACCTATATCTTTTGATATTTCAGGTTCTGGGTCGAGTGCGCCGGCTGCTGAGCGTTCAGGAGCCTCCAGATCTTCCTCTTTCTCGACCTGCGTTCAAACGACACAGCAGTGACGCCACAGGAAGCTTCTTCCCAGACTTCAGGTGCAGTTTGGCTCAATTCAGAGAAATAAACATACCCCAATGGGCCTATTATTGTATGACAGTTGAAGTGTGATTAGGCAACAAGGTGTCTGTTGGGAAAATACTGAATGTCCTCTTCCAACATGAGAGCAACATGGTAACAAAGGTATCCCAACTGTAGCTGTGAACATGACAGGATGTGTGATTACCTAGAAGAGCATCAGGACTGCTTGAGGCAAATGATAGCTACTGTATATACAATTCAGAATTTTAAGTTTTTGAAAAAAAAATCTGAATTTTGAGGGTGCTTCTTTACTGAAGTACATTTCAAAGCCCATAGTTATTTAATTTCACTTGAGTCAAGAAGTTTAGTCAGTACTTCTACTTTCACCAGAGTATTTTTAAACACGAGTATCTGTACTTCTACTTGAGTAAAGGATGTGTGTACTTTTGCCTTCTTTGATTGATGCTAACATTGGATCATCTGTTCTTACCATCCAGGGTTAATTCTCGTCTAGACAACATGGGTCTCCCCTCCCCCAACATGGACACCCTCTCCACTTTAAGGGAGGTCAGCAGTAACCCTCCCTCCCCTGAAAGCCCCCCCTCAGCGGTTTTCCCTCGACTCGTCGTCAGTCCACCGTTTTCCGGAGATGCCGGTCCAAACTTTGAAGCATTAAAACCTCACAATGGACTGGAGCCGTCCCCCAGTGAGGAGGCCCCGGGCCTCGAGACCCCGAGGTAAATACATCAGTTAGCACTTTCCACATCTTGATAGTCCAACACTGACTGTAACGAAACCATTCTGACGCTGTTTCGAGATGATAGCATTACCAAGACGTCGAGCAACAACAATTGGTCTTACATTTGGTGATTTAGCTTCTCTCAAATGTTATAGCCATAGCTTAACAATTATTTAAAGGCAGAATGAGTTGGATATTACAAAAACAATAGACATACAAAACAACCATTAATTGAAACGTAAGACCGGGTAGCTGATCGTAGGAATGCATTGAAGATAAATATATGAAAATGGCCGACAAGACGTACATATAGCAAGGTGGACAAAACTCAATCCAACACGAGAGGATCAATCAATCAATCAATCAAATGTTGACACCCGCTGTCCTTAGACCCTCGCAAATATAACCCCCCATTGACAGGGGGAGACATAATGACTCTGGGGTTTTACCGGCTCGTAAGCAACCTAACGTTAACGGCATTCACTTTGTGTTTTCAGGAGCAACTCTTTCGTCTGTTGCTCCCCGACCCAGCTGGGACCAAAGGAGTTTCGTTGGACGCACCACCCCCCCTCCAGACCTCGGGGGCGGCAGTTCTCGCTCCAGTTCTCCAGGCAGTCGTCCAAAGCGTCCGTCCGAAGCTTACCGAGCCCCAAAGGTCTGGGGAGGAAGAAACGAACACTGGCTCGTTTCCAATCCCGACGATCCCCAGCGGACACTTTACAGCTTCCGGACCAAGAGCCGGACCCCGAGTACGACGACTTCCAGGGACTCGCAGGGACTGAAGACGACGAGAAGGAAGAGACCGACGACAGCGAAGAGATAAAAAAACAGGACTCCTAATTGCTGAGCTTGGGGAAATCATTAGAAACCACTCACAAGGAAACATACTATTCCAAAACAGAGCCAATCTCCATGCTGGTTACATCATTAACGAAGAAGAGGAGTCCCAAGAGGAAGTCCCTAATCTCGGAAGGGATGTTTTGAAGCCTGGAGTTTTAGTTTAATCACTGGAGAGCAGAGACGGCAAAAGTACACACATCCTTTACTCAAGTAGAAGTACAAATACTCGTGTTTAAAAATACTCTGGTAAAAGTAGAAGTACTGACTAAACTTCTTTACTCAAGTCAAAGTAAAGAAGTATGGGCTTCTAAATGTACCTAAAGGTGGGGTATGTAATTTTGGAGAAACCGGCTCGAGTGCGCTAGAATTTGAAAATACACAACGGGAACAAATCTACCACTTCCTTACAGAGCCCCTCCTCCAACACACACGAACGCGCACATGACCAATGAGGGCACGAGATAAGTTTGTGCACAGATGGAAGGCTGACAGCCAGGTAGGCCACCCAGTTACTTTAGCCGGGCCGGCTAAAATGATTGGTCGTGCTTTTTACAGCACCACGGCTTCCAC
>NW_011353914.1:0-2341 GCF_000735185.1 Notothenia coriiceps | reverse complement strand
TCATGCATTCCAGAACCACTCTCCTCTTGCTCCTCTGGCTGTTCTGCAGATAGGACTGCATCGACCTCTGCTTCCTCATGCTCCACAACATCTATACCATCTTCATCTGTGATTATGGTATCCTGGTCCATGCTACCACATCCATTTTTCACGTTCAAGTAACAATACTTGTAGTGATGGAGCTCAACATATGATTCAGAGTATCCTAAGTGATGAATACGGTCAATCAACCACTTTGATCCAAACATGTGGTCAAGCTGAATTGTAAGTCCAAGTTGGGAGGGCATAACTCCTGATCGAGGGCGGTATGCTTTCAGCAGGTTCTGTCCCCACATTGCCACCTTTTCGTCAGTTTTTACAATTGCCTTCAGCAACTGCTTGAGGCTGTCAGGAATCAGAGCAAGTTGGCTCTGTGTATTGGTCATGCTGTCTACTGAGGGATACTGCTTTGTGTCGAGTGAAACTCTTGCCAAGTCTCCACAGATCAGATGAATGGCAGTGGAAATTATGAGGTCTTTAAGTGCAGAATCATCCATGGTTTGTGAGGGGTTGATGACCTGCTGATGGTAGTCTCGGAGGATTGCCTCTGTAGTGTCTTTTAGCCACACAATGAATCTTCCTCCCTCATCTAATGTGAAACAGAGAGACTCCTCATAATGTTCCTGAAGCTTTTTTTTAAGATACATCCGTCCATATGTGAGACTTTTGTCCTCCGTGGGGTCAAGTTCTTCCATCTTCATGTGGATCTCAGCGAGACTTGTTACACCATGCTCCACTTCTTCATCCATCCATTTGCACAGTTTCTCAAACAGCAACTGCCTCTCCTCATCTGTAGGCCGTCCGACCTGTGGGGGAAAAACAACTTTTAATTGAAATGATTGGCTTCAGAACCTTGTCTACAGAGTCTGGGACTTCTGGTCTTGAAAAAAATATATTACCCCAGAGTTTGTAACTGGGTTCTCGAACTGGGACCTGCACCGAAGATGATACAGTGCCTCTTCAGCTACCAAATCTATTATTCCAGACAGGCGACCAGCAACTTCAACTCCCCAGGCATCTCCTCGTCTCACAGCTGTCTCCAACAAATTCCTTTTCAGTCTGTCCTGGAAGCGATTGTCAGGTGCACGATACAACTTCCGGGCTGTGTCTGGGTTATAGCCACATATATGATTTACTAAAGAGAGTTTTAATTTGAAAAAAAGAAAGACCTTTCAAACTCATTCATGAGAATGTAGAAGACAGGCAACTTACTAGGGTATTTTACAAGCATTTCAACATTGATGCTCTTATTGCAGAGGATACAAACATCACGGTAGACCAGGTGTGCTGATGGGGTTTGGAATGTGGAGCTACCAGCACTTGAAGTACTTGGCCCAGACAGTACGCTGCGTCTTTTCATCCTGTCTGATCGTTGGTCTTGAGCATCTTGTCCTTTGGATGGATGAAAGACAATTTCGTGAGCTTTTATTCATGCCACAAAATGTATTGGATTGAAATGATGAGTTGAACGGAATGATTGACAGAAAGTGGCAACAACATTGACATAATGAAAAAGAAAACCTGAACGTTTCGCAATGGATACACTTCTCGAACGATGGTACAACTCGGTTCTACAATCCAAATGGTACTTCAGCTTGGGGTCATCTCCATCATTCCAGTCCTCATGTAGTCTGTTGATCAGCATTGCATCATCTACGATCTCAGAATAAGATAATAGCTGCTGATAACCTTTTTGAGTGACTTTTGAGAGTTTTTGCATTTCAGTCCCAGGACCACCACAGATGAAGCACCTCAAACCATGACAATTTGTGGTATCAACTTCCATACTGTCCTAAAAAGACAAGACAGCTCGGTGAACAATTACTTTTTCTTTTTGTTTACTAGGCAAGGCAAGGCAAAGGCAAGACTTATCAAACATATCATGCAGAATGGGTCCACACAGCCACATTAATAGATTATGTGTAACTATGAACAATAATCTCACTTTGAATCATATAGTGAGCCCACTATAAAATGACACAATTTACAACACAATTAATGTTGATCAATGACACAGAGACTATTTATAATGGTTTATTTAGCTAAGGTACTAGATTTGATATTAGCCTAATGTTAGCTAACTTAAGCTGGATGCTAGCTAGCAACATTCATTTTAGGCTGTAACTAAGAGATAAAAATGATGCATGGGCCTATAAATAAATGTATAGCCAACTAAACTTTAGAAAGCAAAATTATTTACTTACCATGTCAGAAAGTAACTTTGTTGTGGGCGTGTTGGAGCAGTGGTTAGTGTCTTCGACTGGTATACGGGAGGCCTGGGTTCAATCTGCACGCTTTGAAT
>NW_011353913.1:0-8203 GCF_000735185.1 Notothenia coriiceps | reverse complement strand
CTGCCCATTCATTTTGAGTGGGGTGACGTCACGATTCGCCGAACTGCATTGTGGGAGCAAAGCGTAGCTTCTCTCGCGGTGCTCGCTGCAAAAGTAGAGCAATGTTCTACTTTTGACGCCTCGATGGAGGCGTCAGCCAATCGAATCATATGCCAGTACAAGCTCTAGCCAATCAAACCACGTGCTTGTTTGTCTGGGGCGGGAGATTCATGTGATTGGTTGTTGGTCAAGTTTCAGCCCCCCCAGCCGGCAAGCGACAACGCACGCCGCCGTGTGTAGGGGCCGTAAGTGCTGGGCCCCACTGGCTCCAAGAATAGCTGAAGAAAAGTTATTTTGTATGGGAGCAAATTGTCGGGCCTCCTTCCTATTTATACCGGAAGGGAGCCCGATGGTGGGGCCCACCTTGCGGGTGGGCGTGGACTACAAGTGTGTCAGTGCTGCGCGGGTTCGCAGGGGGATTACCCAATAGCGATAGCCTTAGAGGGCGAAGCCAATACTCATAGAAGCTGGAGTTACAGTAGGTAACTTCAGTTATGTTATAAAGCCGTGGAGGGCGGTAGTTTATAAACCACAGAGTAACCGCCCTTACGGGACGCTCTAATAAGTAAAGCGAACGCACCCGCAAGGACACCTGGCCTCCTATTGGAGGGATTTTGACAGGGTTGTTGCACAAAAGATCCGAGCGCACGGAAGAAATCTGAGAGCAGACATTTCACGAGCTCACAGAAACAGCAGTACGAGGAGAAGGTTTTAAGCTGGAACACAGGAAAATCTGTAAGCAGCAATATATCTGAGTGCAAGCGTACAGTTTGAGCAGAAGCAGAGCAAATCTAAGTGCAAGCAGGCACTATTTGAGTGCGAGGACAGGGTTTGAGGGAAATAAATCAATAAAGTATGCTCTCAAATTAAAACACCACGCTCTTGAATAAAGATAGGGAATAACCCCCATAATAACTGATATAACTATTAACTTGGACACGCTACAATATTATCATTAATATTTACATTAAAACATTCCTTTGACACTTATAACATTAGTTTGCAAGGTAAGCACAACCAAAATAAGTTTGTAAAAGCAGAATTTGAACACTGTTTCTGTGCTCCTACAATATTTTTGTATAATACCATTACACCCTAAGCGTACAAGTACACAATAGCGATCGTTCACTTTCAACTGGCATAATGTGGCATTTAACCTCATCACCACACCGCTAGCAGACAGACGCACACACACACACACACACACACACACACACACACACACACACACACACACACACACACACACACACACACACACACACGGATAGCAGGGTTGTCCGGCTGGACCGGCTCCGTTGGAGATCACGGTCGTTTACGCTGACTTGTGAGAAATCTTTCCATTTTTGATCTGTGTTCACATACTGAGAATTATAACAACATTAGCCAAGTAACAGTTTGCGCTTTAACTTACAACGACCCCTGAAAGATCTCGTGAGAATGTGTATAAATATATATAGATACATTTTCATAACAAAACCATGGGGTTGCTAAGCTGTTGCTAGGCCAATTGTTGGAGTTGCTACAGCAACTCCAAGCTACCCCCTAGCGCAAACGTTCCCGTGTAAATGGGGGTCTTAGTTTCTTTGAGAAAACTCTGTGATGTGTTGTCCCCCTAGTGGCTCTGTTGGCTTGTTAATAGACAGACTTATAATAAACGTTTTTAGTTGAATGTAACATGACGTCACATGTCACACATGCTGTTTTCATTTCAATCCAAATCAGCTCTCATTAGTAACTGGTCCCTCGGCTCAACAGGTGTGTGCTCACGAGAAGCTTCTTGGCTTTAGGGGAGTTGGCTGCAGGTAACCTGCCGAAAGCAATATTGTGGATCCACTCTAGCAAGAGAATAGAGTTTAGTCTGTCTTCTTTAAAAACACTTTTTGGTCAGCAAATCTACATCACCATGAGCAGCTCCTCCATCACGATTCTTATGCTGCAGCCACAGCTGAGGATGAGGATCTTAGCATTTCATTGGCTCTGCTGAGGATGAGGATCTTAGCATTTCATTGGCTCTGCTGAGAAGATGGACTCAAATACAGGGACTTGCTTTCTCCAGTTGGTCATTTGAAAGTCTCCAAATCTATCTCAATCGATGCATGACTGCATGTCTTTGCACTCCACATATTATTTGAATATTTCTTTAGTCATCATTTTGCATATATATTTTTCTTTTCATGATTCTTAACTTTTGCTATTCTTGTTTTTTTTCTCCTTCTTTATCTGTTGTGACTCTCATGCGCAACAATTCCAAAGTATATTTGGCATTAAAGGTCTTCGGATTCAGGCTGTGGCTGTGAGGGAGTGCTGTTTGTCTTTCAACCAGAAGGTTGTGGGTTCAATCCCAGCCCATGCAGTCAACATGTCGATGTATCCTTGGGCAAGAAAACTGCTTCCAATGGCTATCGGTGTGTGAGTGTTAGTTTCCAAGAGCTATTGCCACTGCTCTGCATGAATGAGGTCGTAGAAAGCGCATTGAGGGGTAGTAAAGACTGGATATAAGTACAGTCCAATAACCATTCTGATTGCACATTTCAGCACTACTACAGCATTTTTTCCCCCCATCCCTACACTCGCATTATCATTTCACACAGATGTATTCTCATCCTCTATTTGGCAGCCATGGTAACAGGCATTTGCCTCAGAAGTGTAATCACTAAATCTGGACAGTGGGTTGTTATCAGATTATAGAATTATCCAATCTACAATGAGAAATCAAACTAGCCCTAGCCAATCACAGTGAAACAACCCACACAGAACTATAGAGACGGGTGATCACTGTCAGCTGTTTCCAGTTGAAGGCTGCCCTCTACAGATGAGGCAGAGAGGTTGCAGAGATTCTAACAGAGGGAAAACCCCAGCAGTCTAAGTCATCAATCAATTGTATTTAATTATATAGCCCAAAATCACTGATTACACATTTGTCCCAGTGGGCTTTACAGTGTGTACAGCATAAATCAGCCTCTGTCCTTATACCCCTGCAGCATAAAAGCTCCTAAAGAAACCCCACAGTGAAGAGGATGTGTTTTAATACACCTCAGGGAGAGCAACAGAGGGGACCCTCTCCCAGGATGTACAGACACACATATGTGTTATGTGTAAAGACTACAACGATAATACATGGCTACAATGGAGTTGTCTACTATACAAGCACAGTTATATGAAGATGAATTGTATGAAAATGCTCTGTATGTATGTTTGTGAGATGGGGATACTGGTGCTGAGCTAAGCTGTGAGCTAATCTGATCCTGCAGGTCAGCAGTATGGAGGCCATGTTGGCACAGAGAGGTTTTTAAGACCTGTCAGTTTGAGGGGGCAGGGATTGTTACTGGTTGGCTGCAGGTGCAAGCTGGATCCCAACAGCAGAGACAACATTTTTATAATAAGACTAAAGTAAAAACCAAACAAAGACTTCTTTCCCGGTGGAAAGCTGCCCCTGTGGCACGACTACTCACAGGAGAAGCAGCACCAACATTCTGGTTCAGAACAAGACATTTCTATCAAAGTCGAGTCTTTGTTCATCATGTGGAGAACATTATTGACTGCTGTGTTTGTTACTGAAGATCTTTGCATATTGTTCTTTAGAACCATGCGTATTAACAACAACACTCTCTTTTATGTGGTGGCTCCCAGCTGTTGTTGTCCTATCAGAAGTAGTGAAGCTCATAAAGTGATGTTCAGAGTGGTAAACTTCACCACTAAATGCGATAGGCTTGAGAAAGACATAATGGGAGAATGCACAATATCAGAGGTTCTGTTTGGGTCAGCCACAAACTTTCTAGCAAAGGCTGGAGAAATGCTATGTAGAGGGCCAAAAGTGAACAACCATACAAAGCATCCGGCTGCTCAGCTTACATAGACGACATAACTGGGTACCACTTTACAATAAGACTACCCTAGGAAAAGTTTGTAATTCATTTATTACAGTAATTAGGTTGTGAACACTTTATAAATCATTAATAAGCTTTTATAAACAGGGCAACTGTGACCGGTTGTTTGCCAAATAGTGAGCCCACATTTATCTGTACTGCTAAGTCTTATATTGGCTACATAGCTTACTTCTTCTTCTTCATCAGCCAGCATCCTTGGTATCTGTTTACACTTTACAAGGCTCCCTATTGGCAGTTATAAATGTTAGTGACTCATCAATAGATGGTGATGTGTTTTAGGGCTGCTCGATTATGGCAAAAATCTTAATCTCGATTATTTGGGTCAATAATTGATATCACGATTATTAAAAACGATTATCCATTTACTTTGAAAACCCCATTTATTGAAGAAAAAAATGTGAACAGTATGTTTTTAACAGTTGATCACCCTGAACTTTAAGTATAATTCAACTGAAATACCAATACAAATAAATAAATAAAATAATCGTTTTATTTCAATTATGTTGTTTTCATAATCATTGCAAGACAAAATCGTAATTGCGATTGAAATGCGATTTAATTGAGCAGCCTAATGTGTTTCAAACTTTACAATAACGCTCCCTTTTGGCAGTTATAAATGTTAGTAACTCATTAATAAATGGTCATAAAGAGATGCCAAGAAACATCAAGATGGAAGGGGGGGAATCAACTCAGTGAACAACAGATACCAAGGATGCTGGCTGATGAAGAAGACGAAGTAAGCTAAGTAGCCATTATATGGCTTAGTCATCTTGCCAAATAGTGAGCCTGTGTTGATCTATGAAAACTCTGTTAGAACTGGTTTATAAATGGTACTTAATGATTAATAAAGTCAAAGGAGCAATCTTTCCACCTTTTTTAAGCTCTTTTCTGTTCTTTGGTTTTAGCGCCTGGCCGACGCGCTCACACATCACTCAGATATATTGTTTGTTTTTGGTACATTTATTTCCATGTTATCGTTTCCATTTATTCACCGTTCGTTCTCTTCTTTAAACACAAATGAAGGTATCTTACCAGACGATGTTGAAACAGTTTCCGTCACTTAAATAAACAAATCCTATCTTCTCTGCAGTGCAATGCAGCGGTCAACAAACCGTGTGGTTTCACAGCCAAAATAGAACACAGAGTATAATCAGCAGGATTCTTTTAACCAGCTGAGGCAATCGCAGCACCAATCAGCCGCTCCGCCCAACCATGGCTGTGGATCACGATCAACTGACACCAATCAATTATACTCCATTACATACATTAAGTGATTAAACAATCAAAATAATAAATCAACGTTGGCTCCTACAAAAGTGTTTACTACCTAATTATAAACCCTTTATGAATCCTTTATAAGGGTAGTCTTATTTTAAAGTGGTACCGATATATTTATCTTTTAGCCACAAACAGTAGACGTTGGTCTGCAAGCCCCCAGTTTGGAGTAGCAGAGAGGCTTCCTATAATGAATTAGGGACGGGCAATGTGACCTGAAATGATATCACAGGATTTGTAGTTTTGACAGTCACAGGATTACACAATGCAAATGAATACTCATCTTTTTTCACTCTTGTTCCTAATATAATGGAACATATTTGAAGAGAATAGAATGATAAACAAAAAGGATGTGTTTGTTGCCTCTGAATATGAAAACAGGGTACTGGCCTATAGGTGTTTTTCTCCAGTAAATCTAACATGGTTTATTGAAAGTTACTGCTGACCACCTGAATCTGAGCAATACATTATATATGGGAGCAAAAATTCACTTAATCCACATGGAGAAAGAGTTTGAAAACGCTGTCGCCACTGAGCTGCTCCTGTGTGTGTGCACTTAAACCAAAATGTGTGTGTGTGTTCATCAAGGTAACGGTATCACAAAATCCATGTTGTAGCAGGATGTGACACCAGTGCCTGAGATGATCCCGTTTACTGCCCAGCCTTTAGGGGAATGAAAGGACCTTCAAATAATTTCTTCATGGGTTGCATTTGAGGTTGGCTACAGTATAACGTGTTGGCATATTAAACAAATACTGTATATTCCTCGACCATGGGAAACAAATATAAATGAACATGGAGCTTCTTGGCCTTCTGTAGGAAATGGTTGAACTTTATCAAATGATTCTCCCTCCTTTGAAATATGAATTACAGAATGTGAAGATGTCTCTTTTTGTGTTTGCATATTGGAAGGATAGATACGCACCACACTGGGGGACCATACTAGGGGACTACACTGGGGGACTACACTGGGGGACCACACTGGGGGACCACACTGGGGGATGTGATGGAAATTATGGTAATAAAGCTTAATACAGTGTAAACCTAATGAAATGTAAACTGCTGTCTTCTGAAAATGTCATGTCAACGGTTTGACTGATTAGGTCAAATCCCTGGAGTGACCTTTGAATATGTGAGTGATCAACAGAGGTTTGTGCATGGGGTTTTTGTGACACTACAGGAATGATGAGGGGAAAGAAGTTAGGAATGGTGTTATCTGTATCTCTTTTGCTCTGTATTGAGTGAAGGTTTTGCATACAGTGCCAGAGGGTGTCAGCTGGCCTCCCAGAATGATGTTGTAATATAAATCTGCTTTGATGTCCTCCTATAAAGACAGCCTGTTTCACTCTGAACAGTACGTGCTCTTTTGGAGGAGACGTCATACTTGCAAGTATAAAAGATCCTTATTGCTTTTAATACGAATATTGTGTTGCTGTACGTTTGTTACCTTACCGATTATTCTCTCTAGACCACAGCTGATTTGAAAGCTGCTACAACATTTGGGGGCTCGTTCGGAATTGTCTACTTGAGTAATCTACTGTGAGGCGTCCTCTCCGGGTAAACTGTGCACAGCCAGAGACCGGATCCTGGAGGCAAAACCTCTCCCTGTACGATGGTAACTGATCGCAGGGAAGAGCAGAAGCCGCCTGCAGAGAGGTGATCACAGACTTGCTCGGTACGACATTTTTCCAAGGGAATAATATATTTTTTTTTCAAAAAGAGGAGAAAAGGTGAGAGCACAATATTTGTATGTAAAAGAATAAAATGAAAAGTTAACTCGCTGAGGGCCGACGAGCTAATTACTGTTTGGTACATTAATCGAGGGTAACTGTAGCAGTTTTGGTAACTGTTTAGACAAAACAGTTTTGGTGACTATAGCAGTTTTGGTAACTGTTTAAAAAGCGCTAAAAAGAAGAGTTATTGATGCTGTTTGATGCACACAATAATTCACAACGTCAAACCTTATTGCTTTTAATACGAATATTGTGTTGCTGTACGATTGTTACCTTACCGATTATTCTCTCTAGACCACAGCTGATTTTAAAGCTGCTACGACATGGCCCTGGATTTCATTTAGAAAAACATTAAAAAAGGTCTTTCCGGGGGCAGGGCCCTTTTTCTAGTTTAGAGCAATAGCCCCTCCAAATGTCTACGCACGTCCCTGCTTTGTATGCACCATTTACTCAAAAGCAACTTCCTTGCAATAGCCCCTCCAAATGTCTGTGCACGTCCCTGCTTTGTATGCACCATTTACTCAAAAGCAACTTCCTTGTATGTGTAAACTTACTCGGAAATAAAAAACGATTCTGATTCATAGCATGCAGATATAGCTACATCAAAAGATAAACATATTCCCCTTCAAACTAATCAAACTCTTAAGAGTATACAGTATATGCATTTAGATATACCCTATATACAGGACTGTCTCAGAAAATTAGAATATTGTGATAAAGTTCTTTATTTTCTGTAATGCAATTAAAAAAACAAAAATGTCATACATTCTGGATTCATTACAAATCAACTGAAATATTGCAAGCCTTTTATTATTTTAATATTGCTGATTATGGCATACAGCTTAAGAAAACTCAAAAATCCTATCTCAAAAAATTAGAATAGTTCCTCAGACCAAGTAAAAAAAAAAGATTTATAACAGCAAAACACAATCAAACATTTGAAAATGTCCATTAATGCACTCAGTACTTGGTTGGGAATCCTTTTGCACGGATTACTGCATCAATGCGGCGTGGCATGGAGGCAATCAGCCTGTGGCATTGCTGAGGTGTTATGGATGCCCAGGATGCTTCAATAGCGGCCTTTAGCTCATTAGCATTGTTGGGTCTGGTGTCTTTCAGCTTCTTCTTCACAATACCCCACATATTCTCTATGGGGTTCAGGTCAGGGGAATTTGCAGGCCAATCGAGGACAGTAATGCCATGGTCAGTACACCACTTACTGGTGGTTTTGGCACTGTGGGCAGGTGCCAGATCATGCTGGAAAAT
>NW_011353912.1:0-1710 GCF_000735185.1 Notothenia coriiceps | reverse complement strand
TTACTGTACAGCCACCGCTCCACAGGAGGGGAGGAAGAGGGCTGAGGGAGGGACGGGGTTATGGTTTAAACGCTACACACAAAAATCATAAAATCCTGTGCAGGAAGGCGGAGGAAGCGACGAATCCACGAGAATTCCAATGGAATGTGTGTGGGCTTCGTCCCGGGGAGAGAAAATGAAATATAATCTGATTTTAGACGCGCTTTGTGGCGTAGAGTGGTGCCGGGATGACTGATTTCTGTAGTGGACCCTGAAGGCAGCAGATCGCTTTGTTCCATCTAGAAAGAGCCAATGGGATTTTCCCTTTTCGGATTAGTGCAGAAAAATGTCAATGTTTAGTAAAAAGCTAATGTCACATGAATTCACTAACGCTAAGCTAAAGGCGGCTAACGTTGGACGTTTAGTCGTCTCATTTAGACACTTTTAAGCTAACAACAACCAAAAATATCCATACGAGGGAACAAAGATAAAATGCTGACTCATTTCCTGTTTGAGGACTCATTCCTGCACCACTCTACCAGGGACGGGGAGGGGTGGGGGGGTTTGCGATGAGTGTGTGTGTGTGTGCGGCTGGATGCAGTTGAATCTTGTAAACAGATGGGAGTGTGTAACGCTGCGCCGCCACAACATTATCAGTGTGTGTAACTGCTTGTGTTTCTCTGTTAGCTTCACGCTAGCAGAGATGTTAGCTGGGTCTGTCTGTCTGCGGGGGGGAATGGGAACTAAACTGACAAATAAGAGTCTGGTTATTCTGTCACTTTGTCCGTCCATCACACCGTGCCTCACAGGGTCATCACCAGGTGCGTTCACACATACAGGGAATACATCTGGGGTCCAGACATAAACAACACGAGGAAATAAGTTGTGAGAGAAAGTCAAAATATAACTGGTTAAAACAAACTTTACAGACTTTTAAAAAAGAATAAAGACAAGTACTCACACCACATTTAAATATACAAAAGAAACTAAAACCAAACATTTAGTCAAGAAGTACTAAGATCCTGTACTTGAGTAAAAGTAAAAGTACTCTGATCTTGTACTTGAGTAAAAGTACTCTGATCTTGTACTTGAGTAAAAGGACTCTGATCTTGTACTTGAGTAAAAGTACTCTGATCTTGTACTTGAGTAAAAGGACTCTGATCTTGTACTTGAGTAAAAGGACTCTGATCTTGTACTTGAGTAAAAGGACTCTGATCTTGTACTTGAGTAAAAGTACTCTGATCTTGTACTTGAGTAAAAGTAAAAGTACTCTGATCTTGTACTTGAGTAAAAGGACTCTGATCTTGTACTTGAGTAAAAGTACTCTGATCTTGTACTTGAGTAAAAGGACTCTGATCTTGTACTTGAGTAAAAGTAAAAGTACTCTGATCTTGTACTTGAGTAAAAGTACTCTGATCTTGTACTTGAGTAAAAGGACTCTGATCTTGTACTTGAGTAAAAGTACTCTGATCTTGTACTTGAGTAAAAGTACTCTGATCTTGTACTTGAGTAAAAGGACTCTGATCTTGTACTTGAGTAAAAGGACTCTGATCTTGTACTTGAGTAAAAGTACTCTGATCTTGTACTTGAGTAAAAGTACTCTGATCTTGTACTTGAGTAAAAGGACTCTGATCTTGTACTTGAGTTACTCTGATCTTGTACTTGAGTAAAAGTACTCTGATCTTGTACTTGAGTAAAAGGACTCTGATCTTGTACTTGAGTAAAAGGACT
>NW_011353911.1:0-3781 GCF_000735185.1 Notothenia coriiceps | reverse complement strand
AGACTGCTCTCTTCTGCCTAACAGCAGCATGCCTCGCAGTTGCCTCCTTTTTCCTCAGCTCCCAATTGGTTGAACCACAAAAGGAGATCTCTTAGAGGTGACATCATTACTCCCTCTCCCATCAGCATATGTCATGGCCACATGGCCACATATCCACTCAAACAAAGCACTTATAATTTCCCCCCAATTTAATCAACACTTGATTTGCTATATTTGTTATATATTGTGTTTTAATTGCGACATTATCCAAAAGGAACATATTGGGTTAAGTGCTGAGAAGGGTTGAGGAACCAAGTGTTGCCAGTTCCAGCTCTTGACAGGCTGACGGGCCAAACAGGAGACTAACCATGGACCAAATGTCCTGGATTATATCTTGGCACAAACCTCTTCTGACAATACGCAGCCCAAGCTAAACAATACCTCAAATGAAGCTATACAATGTGTGGTTGTCCAAAGCGATGTCAATGTGCTGGAGGATCAAATGTGGAATGTAATGTATTAAAACAACATCTATCGAGGAAATGTAAGTGGCATACCCTTAAACCACAAGGCCTGAGTTTGAGCATCAGTTTTAACAATAACTGTTTACACTGCTAAAGAGTCCTTGAAAACCTGTTTTATTATCATATCCAGGGTGGATATAGCTGGATTTCTGCCTGCAAGCAGCAAGACACATTTCGCCAATAGAGTGTTACGTTCAGATCTACGAAAGGCGATATTGCATTTCAATCAGGAGAGACTTCATTTTGTTTAAAGAACATTTATTGACACATGTCATATGATAAATGTTAAGTCTTTGGGGATTAGACCCCGATCCTGAAATCGTATATCCAAAGGGGGAAATGCAGCCGTGAGCATATAGGGAACCCCCAGGGTCTAGACACTGTGATGATGCTGAAGATCTGGATTGATGAGGAGATGGGATGAAGAGGAGGTGTGATGAGGTCTTTGGATTAGCTCTCGTGGCACTGGATATGATGAAAGGAGGTGGATGAGGAGGAGGCGGGCGGCAGCATGAAAACCTGAAATCACAGCTGACTACAGGAGAGAGGAGAACCATTTTAAAGTGTGGCTGCAGAACAGTGATTGGCTGCTGGAGAATGAGGTGAATGTAATAGGTTAAAGAGAACGCCCGTGATGAGCTGATTATATGCAGCTGCGGAGTGAATGTATATACCCAGTCTTCCTGAAAGAACTTGCGCTGAGCTTCATTTGTTAAAGGAGAACATTTTATTTTTTCTATGTAAACTAATGATCTGAAGGCTAAAACTTGTGTAATTAGTGTGAATGTATTTTGTATATATGTATTGTTGTGTTTTTTTATCTTAATGTGTGCATATGTGTAAATGTGTCTGTTGGTTGTGTATATAGGATATATATACATATGTTATTTGTATACATATCTGTATACTGTATAATTTTACATTCAGGATTGTTGGAAACGTCATTTCGATCTCTCTGTCTGTAAATACAAACTGAGTAAGATTGACATTAAAGTTGACTTTGAATCTGTACGCCTACTGCCTGAATATGCTTTATGGTTTTCACTTAATTTTTTCTATTTTTAATTCAGCAGGTGAACTTGTATGTTCATAAAATAGTGTGTGTGGGCTTAACTGTATGTATTAAACTAAAACAGAGCATTTTCTGTCAGCTCAGATTTTATTTTAAACTGTATTATGTGCTTATGTGTTTCATTGTTGGTGTATAGGCTACTGCTTTGCTCTATCCCAGGAATACAATACATTTAATTTAATGGAAGTCATCTAAATCTAATTATTTTACTTGGATATTTCTAAATGGAGGAAGCTACAGCATCACCGCCTAATTTCAAAACGTATTGTGCTCTGTAAAAGATGGTCCAGCATGGTTTTGCATTCATTGGAGAATATTTAGTTCCACTCTTATCCAAATAGATATTGAGAAAGTAGTCACTACATCACCAACTGTCCAGCACCACCCTAAAGCACACATGGATTCTGGTGTGCCACTTTTTGGTCCGACTGGCCACTAACAATGACTGTTTCTCCAACACCATTATTACACTTTGACAGTAATATACACTTGGGTGCGAAAGGGATGTTTTGTGACAGGCTTGTGAAGCTGAGTTGGATCTTGGACTGACAGTGTTATGGGATTTTGTGTGCTACATCTTCACTTTCAATTGGGGAGAATTGCACACTGTTTTGGTTGGTGGGCAGGGTAATGAGAAATATGACAAAAAATGGTTGAAAAACGCTCATTTAAAATTGGTCTTCTTACTCCCATCATTTAGCTTAAAACCTTATGCCAAGTAATCCTTCTTGTCTTACCCAACACCTCCTTCAAGCTGTTTTGGTACTTAGTTTTTCAATCATTTGGCATTAGAGTTCCAGTCCCAGTTCTCCACTTAATCTCCATCTGGAAAGACTTGACTTCCATGCATCCTTGAATAAAACCTCATGTTTTCTGTAAGAGAGGTATTTTTGTTGAAAGATGTTTGCATAAATTCTCAAAAAGTAGAAGAGAGTTTGGAATTCAAGTCAACAACAACAAAGTAAGATATTCTAAAATAGTTTTTGATAACAAAGAACAGAAAAAAAATGTTTATGTAATTAATTAATGGTAATGTCAGAAACCTGCCATTTAGTGTAATGGTGTGGCTTTTTAGAAAACAATAGATCTTTGTGGCAAAAAAAATCTTCAGGCTTAAACTATAAAGAATTCAATTATTAAAATAATCAATTATTGTTGCTTTTTGTCTTTTAATTGGATGTCTTGACATTTAGAAAGCTACTGAATGTATTGTATGTACCGTGACAAATAAACTATACTTTTCTGAACATTACTAAACTACAACTTTACATTCAGGGTGGTAGTTATGATGACCGTACACTTATTATTATATTTGTGTGCATGAAAGGTATCTGACTGTTATCACCAAGCTAAGCTAATTGGTATGATTATGTTCTTGACTAAAATTACAATAATTGCAGTAACATTCAATGCTAAGACACGTGATGTACAGTCAAACACTCATGGACAATAAAGCTTAATCACATTTAGAAACACTGTCACACTGGTGATTAGACTTCATGCATTTAACACTTGTCAGTTAATAGGCAACTTAATATATCTATCAGAGGTAATAAGGCCACACAAGACATTTATACTTGTTATTGTGTATACATGTAATAGATATAAGTCATGGTTGATGACCTTCCGGGTCTGTCCAGCAGAGGGCGCGTGTTGCTTGCCGCGGGTGCATAATACATAAGACTTGAAGCAAGCTAACATCGTCTCTGTTTCCTTTGTCTTATATTTTCCCCATATTAGGTGAGTTCATCCGTGAGAAACGTTATATATGTAGACTGACTGTGTATAATATTAATGTGAATAGTGATAGTTGTTAGAGGTATTTTTGGAGGGTTTCTCTAGGTTCTGTAATTGTTGTAGCTGTGTATGCTAGCTTTGCGAGCGCCGTTAGCTATGCTAGCGCAGCTAGCTATGATAGTGTAGTTTAGCTCCAAGAAGGGGAGTTTGGGTGTTAATTTGGATATGTATGTTTGTACTGTGCATTTAAAAAGTGACATCTTGTGTGTTAAATTGGATGTATGTTTGCAGTACGCGCATTGTTAGTGGTTGTTTTATATCAAGAATCCATGTTCTGTATTATACAGCGTGCTATGTGTACCATGTTGTTGGCGGGTGCATAATACACAGAGGCGTCAATTGGGTATGGCAAGGTATGGCAGCTGCCACACCTTGGCTCCAGGGGAAAATGTAAATGTTCGTTTTAAAA
>NW_011353910.1:0-2691 GCF_000735185.1 Notothenia coriiceps | reverse complement strand
TATCTCGGGGTCTTGTTCTCGAGTGAGGGAACAATGGAGCGTGAGAGTTCTCGAGTGAGGGAACCATGGAGCGTGAGATGGGTCGGAGAATCGGAGCAGCGGGAGCGGTACTGCAGTCTCTTTACCGCACCGTTGTGACGAAAAGGGAGCTGAGCCAGAAGGCAAAGCTCTCTGTCTACCGCGCCATTTTCGTTCCTACCCTCACCTATGGTCATGAAGGATGGGTCATGACCGAAAGAACGAGATCGCGGGTACAAGCGGCCGAGATGGGTTTTCTCCGCAGGGTGGCTGGTGTCTCCCTTAGGGATAAGGTGAGAAGTTCGGTCATCAGGGAGGGACTCGGAGTTGAGCCGCTCCTCCTTCGCGTCGAAAGGAGCCAGTTGAGGTGGTTCGGGCACCTAGTTAGGATGCCACCTGGGCGCCTCCCTAGGGAGGTGTTCCAGGCACGTCCAGCTGGGAAGAGACCAAGGGGTAGACCTAGAACCAGATGGAGGGATTATATCTCTTCGCTGGCCTGGGAGCGCCTTGGGATCCCCCAGTCAGAGCTGGTTGATGTGGCCAGGGAAAAGAAAGTTTGGGGCTCTCTGCTGGAACTGCTACCTCCGCGACCCGACCACGGATAAGCGGGAGAAGATGGATGGATGGATGGTTAAGACATTAAATAAACAAGCAAACATTAGATTGTGAAGTGGTAACATTGTTGAGGTTATGACGGAGATGCCTATGTATACCTACTGAAATTAGCATGCTAACTGACCCAGACCCAGAGTGATTTTGAGAGGCTCTAACAGTTCAACAGTTTGGTCACATTTGGTCCATTCTTGCCCACTGACTGACAGGCAGGCATTACAGAGCAGTACAAATACACCCTTTTATACAGTTATCAAATAAATATATAGACACTAAAAAAAGGGACATATGGCTAAAGAATAGTTTAAAGAATATATATAATATTCCAAAATGTATAATAATATTAATTTGACAATGTTGTACAATTAAAATATAAATGTAGGATAACTGTGTTATGCTACAATGCTATATTAGGATGTTTTAGTTTGAATTTGGATTTGACCCACAGGTGAAACACTAGCCCTCATTTATTTGGAGCAGGGTTAGCTAACCAAAGCAAAAAAAATGGTTAGCAAAGCTCACCATGCACCTTTAAACTCTTCCTGCTTTTTTAAATTGAGTGAAGAACTTGTGAAAAGTTAATCTAAAATAAAATACCAGGGAAGATTGAGTTGTGGCTCAATCTAGATGAAGAGTTGAAATGAAGAGTGAACATGAAAACTGAAAATAAACAGCAAATATAGAGCTTAAATATCATAGCAAGTTCTCGCCTTTAATTCACGTTCACACTCTACTGTCAGCTACCACTGGGCAACATTGTTACACAATTACTGCTGAATCTGTTTTAGCCCAGTTTGACTCCACTGTTGGAATGACTTTGTGTGGGGCTCTGCAGCTCTACTCCATGGTAAGCAGGGGCGTGGTTAGATTGATATTTGAGGGATATCAGCTTTTTTTTTGGTAAATAGAAAGTTATATTAACTTATCACAATGATGACCTAAACTACATGAACTGGAATTCTCCTTAAAACGCAACCTATACCAGCCATGGCAGATTAAATGGATATAAAAACATTTGTGATATTCAAACATGATGCCTCCTTTAATGGTGTAGCTATCACATTAACACAAGTCAGTATGTCTGATTTATGTCCTTCAGTGATGGTCCTCTGTCTACTGAGGACAAAATAAAGACCACATGGGGAGGTCCATCCCGTCATGTACAGGTGCACACGTCCGCATGTTGCCTTGGAGAGACATCCAATACACCAGTGTTGGCGGCAGTTCCTCATGTTTGTCTAGAAGTCTTCTCATCTGGGGAGAACTACGGCAGATATGTAATATTTAATGCAGCCGAACCGTGTTCGTTATGTGATGACTTTCAAAGAGAAAAGCAAGCACACTCGGATGAAAGTATTATTTTATTTTAAAAAAATGTTTTCTGTCTGTTTCCGGTATTTGTTAATGACGATGTGACGTGAGATGTGAGACTGGAATTGCACAGGGGGAAATAACGTATCTATGCCACAATTTTAGATGTGGATTTTGTTAAACTAATACGTTTGCGCTGTGGACCAACACTATACATTGACGAGGAAGGGGGTCGCAATAAAGATAACACCATTAAACAGTTACACAACATAACAGAAATAATATCGATAGCAGCGTCCCTAGCAACCACCTTGGTAACAATGAAAACGTTGTTTGGACACAATTTCCTGAAGTAATCTTCGTAATAACTAGCAAACTAAAGATCATGTACATCCACTGCACACATAATCTGAAATAACAACTCATATTTCTCGCATCAAATGACATCAAAACGCATTTTAATGGTCAAACTAACTTTAAAATAGGCATTTTCCACCGAGAATAAAACAAAGTTCGGCCATGTTTTTTTTTTCTGAAGGGAGACATTTGAAGATCACGTGACATAGACGCCAGCCATTGGAATGAATGGAATGCAGTTGGAGGTCAACCAATCACAGAGCTTGAGAACTAATCACCGAGCTTGTCAAACAGAGCACATGGTGTAGTCCTAAACGATAGCTGGGGATTCTGGGTAGTGTAGTGTCTTCTGCCATCCTTTACTCCGAAAAAATATTTGTTTCTCCGAATCGA
>NW_011353909.1:0-2628 GCF_000735185.1 Notothenia coriiceps | reverse complement strand
TAATGTAGTATCATTTAATCACTTATTACACACACTGTAGTTAGCAGAGTAGTGTGTGGGACATGCCAAAATCCAACACACTCTCACTCCATAATCGTTCAGGAGCGATGCTTGGTCAGGGTCCCGTGGCGTGCAGTTGTAACGCTCCTAGGCTTTTTAATGTCCAAACTAACTTTAAAATAGGCATTTTCTACTGAGAATAAAACAAAGTTCGGTCATGTTTTTTTTTTCTGCAGGGAGAAATTTGAAGATCACGTGACATAGACGCCAGCCATTGGAATGAATGGTGAAAAAAAACGGGGTTTGTTAAACAGAGCACAAGGTGTAGTCCTAAACGATAGCTGGGGATTCTGGGTAGTGTAGTGTCTTCTGCCATCCTTTACTCCGAAAAGATGTGTTTCTCCGAATCGAAGGGGAAAAATACAAAAGCATTGCACACAATTTAAACCAATCAATGTTGTGTAATTAACAAGGATAATCTGGTGTTTTTTAGTCGATGAGTAGTGCAGATATCACTGTAAAATCAATCGACAGTAAGGGGAATACTTACTTCCGGGTGTACAATTCTCCTTTATCCAATGGGAATGGACGCTCACATTGCCTTTAAGGGCAGCCGACACAAACGAATGCCGTGCTTAATATATGAGCGTCAGCCATTTTGGATGAAGTGAAAGAGGAACTTCCCAGTTCCCAGCATGCAAGGAAATATTGATGATAATACTTTTGTACCTTTACTTGAGGAACATTTTGAATGCAGGACTTTTACTGTAACAGAGTATTCCTAGACTGTTACTTCTACTCAAGTACAAGATCCGAGTACTTCTCCCACCTCTTTGTTTTAATCTCTTCAGGATATTTGACAGTTTGAGGTTTGAAGGACAGACACAGACACAGACAGAGACCAGTTCAAACACAAGACATGTGCTTTATTAAATTTAAAGAAATTATAAGTTTGAACACATTAACGATGCAACAACAACCATGCATTATTAGTTTTAAATGATATTAATGGTGAATAAAAAATATGAAAGAAGATAAAAGCACGTGGGTAATAAGAAATGTGCGATATAATCAGAGTTGACGTTATGGAGCTTGGCGTCTGCGTCCGGAGAGCTCGGGGAAGTCGTCGGGCATCAGAGCGTGATCTCTGCAGGTCGGACACGTGCTCTGCTCCTTCAGCCACGAGCGGATGCACTGAGGAGGGGAGAAGAGAGGAGGAGGAAACGCTGAGTTAAAACCTGCAGCTCCAAAGGCTGGACCAATTACGGGCCGGATTTAGCCCCCGGGCCTTGAGTTGGACACCCCTGGTCTAAAGTAAACTAGAATTATGAATTAAATGTTCGGTCTAAAGCAAACTAGTAACTTGGGAGAGTTGTCAAATACATGTAAAACTCCGGGAATAATTCATAATTTTTGAAAGTTTTCCATACATTTTTAGATGAAAGGTCTGTGAACGGCTGAAGGAAATATACAAGACCTAACCACATTAAAGATATTTCAAGGTAACTGAATAATATATTTTAATACGACTCTGTAAACTGATCTGATGCTGCCAGATGATCAAATAATCATTACTGCTTATTTCTTCAGTTCATAAAAGTGTTTTAACAAATAAGTGCATCTATTGAATGACTTATGGGACTATATGTTTTTATAACAAATGATATAGCCAAACCTTCATAATGTGTCATGACATCCTCTCCTATGATGTGATTGGCTCACCTTGTCGTGGAAGCTGTGTCTGCACTCCAGCACACAGATGTCGTCCGGACTCATGTCCTCGTGACAGATGATGCACGGGTCCTCCACGTTCAGCTGCAAAACAAAAACAGAATGGAGTCAAGATGAGAAAGCTGAATTAATCCCATAGTACCTTGCAGGGATACCTTAAGAACTTTAAGTCAGTTTAGTTTTCATACCAACTACGTGCAATATATACCTGTCCGCTAAATCCTCAGAACTGTTACAGGATGTGTATTTTGTACATTGTGTAATTTCTATTATAATTTTCTAAAAGGGGACCTATCATGCAAAATTCACTTTTTGATGTCTTTTATACATACAAAAGATGTGTCCCCGGTGTGTCGGGGAACTCACGCAGCGTCAGAAAAAACCCTCTCTCTTTTCCTCCGTACCCAAATCTCTAAAAACGGGGCTACAACGTAGCTGATTCAGATTTGCGTCCGATATGACGTGATATCGGAAATGTGGACCCACGGCCCCATCAGAAACGTTGCTATCAGAAACATTGCTATCAGAAACAATGCCCGACTGTTTTGGACGTAATATGGTCGGTGTTTACATTAGCATCGCTAACACTCAGAGCTAACCTGTACTGGAGAGCATGTGTGTGAAGAAGCAGGAAGTAAAAAGGAACTCACCTTGTGGTATAACCGGCAAGAGAGAAAGCCTTTGAGCTCCATACTGTTTCAGAAATAATCCTTGATAATCCATGATATGGTGTTTCATCACGGTATTTAATTTAGACAGTAGCTGCCGGGTCCCGCATGAGCTCAGCCCCCTCCTTTTTTATCATTTTTTTTTTTTAAACCTTTATACACCAAATCAGCACTTTTGAAACAGGAAGTGAAATAAAGGGATATGAGGTATGGCTAGAATGGTTGATCT
>NW_011353908.1:0-3825 GCF_000735185.1 Notothenia coriiceps | reverse complement strand
CAGAGTGTGCGAGCTGACCAATCAGAGCACACTGGGCTCATAGGGAGGGGGGGCAGGAGCTCCAACAAGCCGTTTAGGACAGAGAGTGAATACACATACTATACAGAGATGCTGTATGAGAAACCAATGTGAGTTTGGAACATTGAACAATATACATCTATTCTAGTAGACCTCAACAATGGAATTATGATCAGTGGAAATGGCCATGACATCATGGGACTTTTATCATTTAGTTTTGATGTGTATTTTCATCCACATAGGATGTATACAACGTATGAATTATAGCCATTTTATAATACCTGAATTAAAAACTACACTTGAATAAAGTTATTGTATTTAACATCTGGTTGAGGTTTCTGCCCTGCTGATGTGCCGTCGGAGTAGGCTTTGTAGAATACTCATACACCTCTTATATCTCACAATAAATAAAAGTCAATAAATACATTATTGGATACTGAATATCTACATTTATGTTGCTGTAGTATATTGGTCTTTTATAAAACATTCTAAATCACCCAGAATATTTTATATTCTGTGTACTATGGGATTTATGTGTTTTCTACTGTATTCCACCTTTTCAATATTTGAATGCCTGAACACATTGCTGCTGTAACAAAAATAATTTCCCAATTTGGGATGAATAAAGTATCTATCTATCTTCTGTATCTATCTATCTATCTAATTGTTAAATGATTATTGTGGGCCTTTGGGCTGATCTTCGGATGTGAAACAGTTTGTGATTAACCTGATTATTAAAGAATATTTCAACCTTTGAACAAAAAGTGTGTTGGGGGTTTCTGAAAATAAACATGACAGTTGCTGCTGTTTTGACAGTTACTCCTCCTGTAGCTTGTCCCTCCACGGCCTCCGTTGCATTACTCGAGGACGTAGGTGGCGGCGGCAGTCAGCAATATTGTCTCTGATACAGCAGAAATCACACACTTGCAGACACACCGGAGTCGGAGGGAGGCGAGGACCTTTGGCTTAAACAACATCAGCTAACTGGGAAGCCTTTCAGTCATCGGATTGATAAAGGGGGTAAATATCCACTCCATGTTCCTCTACTGTAGATAATGTATACTCCAGTTCTCTATGGAAGCTAGCAGGGGAGCACGTTAGCCATGCTAATGTTAGCGGCTAGCAGCTTGGGCCCGCCCAGAGCCGACAAGTTGCCAACACCTTCTGCTCACAGCAAAGCTAACACAGCCGGTTGTAGCCCTGCTGTAACGTTATTCACTGTCAAATAAATATAGTTCCACCACTGTATGAAAACATTGGCACACACCCAACGTTAGGTATGAATGTACCGTTACAGTTGTTGTTCGAATGTTGCATAATTCCGAATCAATAACTGAAACGATTACGTCTGATTTAACCTTAGCCAAACTGTTTGAATAAGGCTAAATTAATCATTCATCATTGTGACACTCGATGCAAGACGAGGGGGCTTTTGTAAAAGTTAAGATTTAATTGAATCCAGCGATGGTTTCTCTAACGCTCGCATCATTAGATGAATGCCGAATGAGGATTGAATCCGAAAAAAGGAATTCATTCAGCTTGTCTTTTTAAAGCAGTTATTTCATATGATTCCATATATTCTACTGCTTTATTAACTTAACCTATCACGGGTAAAACCTTCTCGTTTGTCACTTGAGGAAAAAATACATCTCTGCCATAAATCTGTCTTTTACCGGTGTATTCATTAGCAAAATACCTACATGAGCCAATGCTGTATTGGAAGACAATAGATTAAATATAAAAAACTAGCTAACGGTAGGGTTTGAGTTGACTGTAAATGTGTAACGTTACAGTAGCTACTACGCAATAGACCTAGACGATACACATTGCGCAAATTGGATCCAAAATCTGACATGATATCTAATCACAATACCGATTCAATATCGGTATATTTTCCAGCTCAAGACATAACCCAGGCACATGACCCAGGTGAAGGCTAGCCTCAGGCCCAGGTCCTCCTCACAGCAAACGCCTGGCACAATGCCTGTATGCTGCAACCATCCGCCTGTTGGACTGATGCTCCTTCTAACCTTCCCATGAACATCAACTCAGGATACTACGGAGCCCCCTAGGGCAGTGGTTCCCAACCTTCTTTTTATTTTATTTTACCAAGGCACCCCTGAAAATATTTCTCGACCCCAAGGCACACCAACTTTTCTTAGATTTAAAAACCACTTCAGAGCTTAAACTAAAAACAATAAATACACCATAAATTGGTGTATTTAATTGAATGGAAGATTTTATCAAACAAATAATGTGTTCCCTCATAATAACAAGAACGTCAACACCCTATGATGAAGTCAATATTATAAACAGGCCTACTAAGTAGGCTCTTTTGGTTTTGGCTGAAAATAGTAGGCCTACCTGTGTAAAAACAAGAATACATATCATTTTCTGAGTTATTATTTTACATTTGGATTTCAAAAGAGGTAGGCCTATGATCACTTAAATGAAATAATAACTTAATAGAATTGGAGGGATGAAACAATGCCCTGACTGTGGTCATGTGACTCATCAACCACATCCCAAATATGAAACATTCTGCATTTCGCTATCCAGATAATACTTGATTTTGATTCAGGGTGTCCGTGGGGTCTTAAAAAGTATTAAAAGTTGATAAATCAATTTAGCGAAAATTAAGGCTATTAAAAAGTATTCAAGGGCATTTTCCAAGGTATTACATTTTGTAGCTTGTTTTCAATAAGTATATAAATTGTCCAAAGAGGTTGTATTCTACAGTGTGCCTGAATGTAATCATTGCGTAGGTGTGTAGTGTGATTCTGTGTACCGTAATTTTCGGACTATAAGGCGCACCTGAATATAAGCCGCAGCAGCTAAATTGAACGATGTGTACATATATAAGCCGCACGCGACTATAAGCCGCAGGTGTTTTAATGTTTAATTACCATATGTAAGGGTTCGTGCACAGAGGGGATTGTCGGGAAAGAGATGGCTGTTTGAGGAAGCTCCCATTTATTAACATTTCAACAAACAAGTTGCATATTTGCATAACGTATTCAAGTGTTACCATTTAGTGCAATAGTAGCTACAGAACAGAACATGTGCTGTGTAAACTGTACTGTATCACATAGCGTTTCAGACACACAAACTTTTCAACTTTCAAACTTAAACGGTGCGCTCCCAGCGCACGTATACCGGCAGTGATCAACAGCAGCGGTTTTCAACCAGTGGTACGGGGACAAACTGTCTCGCTCTCGTAATGTCTGTCTGTCTTGCTCTCGTTCTGTCTCTCGTACCACTCTCGGTTCCACTTTTACTTTTGCGCGCTACCTGTCTCACTCTTTTCCGGCCTCCAGCTTTTCCTGCTGGAGCCCGCCGCTTAAAGGTGGGGGGCGCGGACCGGCCATAGAGCCCATAGAGTTAAAGGTGGTGGACTGTAACCTGTAAAATCCATAGATTTAGGAGGTCCCCTAGTGGCCGTTAGCTGTAAAAATCCATAGATTAGCCGCACCGTTATATAAGCCGCAGCGTCGAAAAATGGGAAAAAAGGCGCGGCTTATAGTCCGAAAATTACGGTACTATATTATTAGCTATGCCTGATTGATGTTATGGAGCTAATACTGATGCTACTACCTGATGTCTCCCTCAGTGGACCGGCTGCTGAGCCCCTCGTACCGCCGGCTGACCCCCCTGGAGGAGCAGCTGAAGGAGCTGCTGGAGAAGCTGGACCTGAGCACGGCCATGAAGCACAGCCCGTCCCGCAGCAAGAGGCTCAAGCTGCTCAAGAAGACCATCATGGAGGTGCGCAGCGAGTTGAGCCTCAAGACGACACCAGCAACGGCCCCC
>NW_011353907.1:12643-16555 GCF_000735185.1 Notothenia coriiceps | reverse complement strand
GGGGGGGGGTGGGATTATTCAGTACATTTACGCAGGAATATCAATAATAAGCGCCAAACTACGCATACGCAACAACTGCCATTACTAGCCCCTTAATTAGACCCTGTTTGGATCTTTTACGCATGCGTAAAAATGGAGGCGAGAGTCCCGTGACTACAATTTTAATTGATACGAAAAAATAACAATAAATACTTATATTTTTTGAAAGCATCATAATATTTCAGAGACTTGAAAACGAGATCAACTAACTTAACTTAATTTATAATATTCAAATAATAACAGTATTAGTTTAAGTCTGTATAAAAATAGGGTTATTTGTTTGTTTATGGTGTTTTTATTAGACTTGTTGTTAGTTTATCCCTCTATAATGAGTAATCTAACACAAGTGATAATAAGATAAACTAACTTAAAATGGTTTACAATATTCCAACAATAATATGATCATAATTTTAAGTCTATGTAAAGGTTTATTGGGTTTGTTTATGGTGTCTTTATTCGACTTTATGTACGTTTATCACCCTATAATGACACATCTAACATCTAGATTTTACGCGTTTTATATCTGTATTATGGTATTTCCTTAAGGTAAACAAATAACTAAAATTGTTGCCTAAACACAATATTAAGTTAAATAAACAAGGAAATAGTCAAATGTGTGCCATGACAAACAAACAACAACATTTCCAGGAAAATATTCAAAAATAAGTACTCACTTTCTCCACTGATTAGTCCACACTGGCATATAATGCAGGTGCCGATGATAAAAAACACAATTTGTGCTCTCAGCTTGAGCGTCCAACGGCTCATGTTGACAAGCTGTGCTCTCCTCTGGAAGCTTCTCAAAACAAAAAAATCTTGAGGGAGAAATGTTAATTTCACCCCAAAAAAAAAGGTGTTGGAATATCAAAAGTATTGAATAAAATGATTACAAATTAAGGTCCTCAACGTTGCCCCCCCTTGAGCCGGGGGGAGAAATACATCTAGTATCTTCCCAGCCAGCACATTGGTGATGTTTTTGAGCCCTGGAGCAAATACAGACCACTAAATAACGTGATCTTGGCTTCTGGCAACACATGTGTGAGTAAAGATCTTCATTTTCCTTAAGTGGAGGCGACAGTCCACGTTCATCTGGTTAATTGTGGTTAATTCCCCTGTAATGCACTGCTCCAATGAGGGACTTCAAAAACAAGTATTTTCCCTCTGCACTGTGTTTTAAAACGTCCTCTTGAGTTCCTGCAGCTGGATATCACCCAGAACCAAAATGCAAAGCAAATATCAGGAGTTTGGAAGTCCACAGGTCTTTATATCCCCCCTGGTTGCTGGTATCTCAGATGGAAACACATCCCAGGAAGAGGAGCTACGTGCAGGAAAAACGTGCAGCTTTTCCCCACTACGACCTTCCTCTGAACTCCTTCACCCTCGCTGACCACCACCACCACCCGACAGCCATGAAACGACCAAACGGGAGAAGGAAAACAAAGAATGTAGGGGTGGTTTCCCCTCTCCTTTCCCCCATGCACCGTGAACAAGGAGGAAAAAACGCGTTCAAAATAAAGTGAGGAAACTCTCCCACCACGCCGCCCCGATTCTTTTTCCCAGATTAACGTGGGGGAAAAACAAGCTCGGTGTTAAAATATAAAATTAAATTAAAAAAAAAAAACACACACACACGCGCGTACAAAGTCAGTATTCCCGAAAAACGATGAGGTAAACACACGTGAAACGGACTTTAGTGTAAAAAACTTGTATTCCCGGTCCGTGTAGCGGTGTCTCTCCCTCAGGTTCCCCCTCTTTCCGTCTCTTTTCTCCGCCAGTAAACAAGTCCTGCCAGTCACCTCAGCTGGTCCGCACATGGCGGGAAGGAAGACCCGGAGCGGAGTGCCGGAGCTCCGGGAGCAGAGCGGGCTGGATCCGGAGTGTCTGAGCCGCGGAGAGGCAACACCCGGGGAGGGGGTTATCAATATTCAAGATTCAAGGCTTTTATTGATATGTGATCATAGCTACAGTGTAGATATGACAATGAACATCTTAGGTCAAAGGCTCCTCCAACAGTGCAACACAATACAACTGATAATAGTGCAAGTAAATACAATTGTGCAGAATAGTCTATATTCAAGTAATTGGAATATTGATATAAGTTACAACCAGATGAATGTTATGGATTTTATTTCAATATATATAAACATGTGGTGTGCTAGAAATGACAATAAATAATAATAATAATTATCATAACAATAATAATAACAATAGTAATACATTATTATTATTATTATTATTATTAATAATAAATATGACATGTATTAATAATAATAATAATAATAATAATACACATCAACACATTTTTAAAAAATGATTTATTTGTGGTAGGATATGATAATTAAAATACAGATTCAAACCAAAAATAGTAATAATAATAATATTAACATACATACAGCACATGTGTTCAGTTAATATAGTTTTACATTATAACAAAGGACAGTCATTTATTTCAGAATCAGAACACTGGTTTTATCACAGGGATATTGGGTTTTATCACAGTTGCTCCGTTTGAGAGCAAAATAAAATAAAAAAAGATTGATCAACTAAAGATATTGAAGCAGAAAAAGGATAAAATAATAAAGAATAAAGTAGCATTTTCCAATCAAACCCACACAATGTGAAAAAACTAAATGTATTAGATGAAGCAAAGAGGATCACTAACAATGAACCAACCAAGAACCTGCAGCATGTGATCAACACTCAGTTTGTTCTGCAAGATAACAATGCAACTATTTCACAACCAGCAGATCGTCACGGAGCAGAGAGACTTTGGGAAACAAAGCTGTTGAGTTTCACAGAGCAGACCGTAAACAGTCGCCCTGCAGACAGGAAGTAAGGAAGGTACACATGGTTCCCTCAGATTTGCATAGCAAGTATCCGAATAATGAAACCTGTCCGCTGCAGGAACTGAGCTGCTCAACACCTGAGGCTGTTTTCTGTCCTATCAGCAAGTACTCCCAGTTCAGGAAAACACACGGAGTACATGTTTTATGATTGAACTTAGAATTAGATAAGTATATTCGGCAAAATGTACTTACATTTCCAAAAGTTCCCGTTTTGCTAAATATCTGTTTTCAGTGTCATATCAATTAAATATAATATTAATATATATGTGTATGTTTCTTTGATATTTTATTACTATTGTTTTACTTTTTAAAAAGTTGTTTTAATTTGTTTAATTTATTTATTGTATTTAATTTGATTAATTTATTTATTGTATTTTATTTATTTTATTTATTTTATTTTATTTTATTTTATTTTATTTTATTTTATTTATTTTAATGTTCCCTCTCACTTTAACATAAAGCCAAAATAAGAGACACACGATCATTTGCTTCTTGTTTACCACATTATGGTGCAGGTTATATGACAATACGTCATTTTATATTCCACTAGCATTCAATTTAACTTTCTGTGTCAGTTAGTCCTGGATTTGACTTGCACCACTGCGTCACTTGTACTCTTTTCTTGCAATATTTAAATGTTTTTAGTTTCATGTCTCACTCTCATTGTTTGTTGCTCAGTTCGAGGTGCCTGACACACTGCAGCCTATGTGCACATGACAATAACACCTTTAAATCTTGTCTCTTTGAGTCTTGGATCGTGGACGTTGTGTGTGTGCTTTCTCCGATGGGCTGCTCTGTTCTGGAGCTGTTGAGCAGGGTTGTTAATCTGAGGAATGTTGTTACCCGGTGAACAGAGTAAATGAGGTCTTAGTGAGATTAAATGTCACAGGTCTAAAGGACTAAGGCTCCAGGAATCCAGTCAAAACAGATCTCTTTGTGGTGGTCACGCTGTCTGACACACACACACACACACACACACACACACACACACACACACACACACACACACACACACACCACACACACA
>NW_011353907.1:0-6582 GCF_000735185.1 Notothenia coriiceps | reverse complement strand
TATGACGTGTCTGAACGGACAAGGAATGTATTGTCGAACTTGTGAACTGTCTGGAGAGTACGACTACTAATATATGAACCTAATATTAATAATTTTGTAATAATATATAAATTAGTTCGCATCGGACGACTAAACTGGAAAGAGAAGGAGAGATGTCCCGTACAGCCTTTTTGCTTAACGCTTTGTCTTCCATTGTTTCTGGCGTGCATCATTAAAGAAGGAAAAAATGTATGTAAAATGAAACTCGAAATTAGGGAAAAGATCATCACACAGACATAAGTCACTTTGGTTCACAAGGTACGACAACACACGTCTCGTCAGACTACCGTCGCAGGTCAGTGGCCTTGACCTCCGGCACTACGTCGTGGGGTGTTAGACGTCCTCTTTGACGGCTCCTGTACGACTGGGACCGGTTCTGGACTTCTTGTTGTCGGACCGTCGCGTCTTGTTAGTAGTTCGTCCTGTTGGTCCATGGACGTGTTGTGTGGATGTGTGTATGTCTGGATGTGTGTATGTGTGTATGTGTGTATGTGTGTGTGTGGATTGGTGTGTAGTGTGGAGTCTGTCTGTAGTGTGGTATGTATGGAATGTGTGGACAGGCAAAAATTTCGTGAAGGACAAGGGAACAAGGCCCTTCAGTTCCAAAGTGACTTACAACAAAAATCCAACAATTGGACTTTATTCCTGACACCAATTGTGCTTCGACTTCTAAAAATTTGTAAAACAAGATGCTGTATTATATGCAGTCGTTTAATGTGGTGGACTACTTAAGTTTTGACACGCTAAACGAGTGTTCACCAGTTTATTCGGCGTGTTGTAATTTCTCTCTGGTGGAAATCGAATCGTCCCACCTGCCACTTCAGTACCAGGCCGACATCAAAGAGAATTATCGGTGTAATCGGAGGAAAATCGAATCGCCACCACTGCACCCTTCAGTACACTGTGCACGACATCAAAGGAAATCATCGGGTTGTAATGGCGGTGGACAATCGAATCGCACCACCTGCACCTTCAGTAACCTGGCACGACATCAAGGAATATCGGGATGTAATCGGTGGAAATCGAATCGCCACCACTGCAACTTCAGTACACTGGCACGACATCTAAGAAATATCGTGTTGTAATCGGTGGAAATCGAATCGCCACCACTGCAACTTCAGTAACACTGGCACGACATCAAGGAAATATCGGGTTGTAATCGGCGGAAATCGAAATCGCCCACCACTACACTTCAGTACACTGGCACGACATCAAGGGAAATATCGGGTTGTAATCGGCGGAAATCGAATCGCCACCCACTGCACTTCAGTACACTGGCACGCGACATCAAGGAAATATCGGGTTGTAATTCGGTGGAAATCGATCGCCACCACTGCTCTTAATACAGGAAATATTACAATCTAAAAGTGAAGTCTTTAGGTTTTCATCAACATTATACAACCCTAATAGGACGACAGATTCGTAGTAGTTGGACAGGTAGGGGGAGTCTGAGACCTCGGTCAGCTACGCAGTCCGGCTACACTTGAAGCTCTTCGACTTCTGCCTTCAGCCTTCGCAGACCTCGTCGGTGTGGTTCTTTTTTTTCCAGAGCACTTGACCGACGACACGACTACGAGTAGGAGCAGAGGGAAGAGGAAGTAGTCGTACCTAGGAGAAGTAGTCTTAGAAGGGGGTCTCGACGCTACCTACTGGCAGTTGGAGGAAGGGGGGGGGGCTTAGAATCACCGAAGAGGAAGGACACATTGCGTCGCCTCTACCTGACCTTTGTATACGTGAAAACTTTTACTTCATAGAAGGATCCCGGCACCTCCAAATCTTTGCACCCCTGTCCGTATATATACTAGGGATGGGAACGATTAATCGAATATTCGAAATCATTCAGGTATTCGAATATAAGTTATGAATATTTTTATTGTAATTTCTTTTTTGGTTTGTTTTTTGGGTGGGGTGCACAAGTTGATTACATATGATTAAATGGAATAATCCCATGTATACGACAGTGCCATAGCTAAGTGTGTTAGGTCTAAAGGTGTGTGTTGCTCCGCTCACCGGTCCCTCACAGCGGGCAGAGCTGCAGGTGCTGATCTCTCTCTCGCGTCCGGTTATACTTCACTCGCGTTTATGTCCAAATCCATCAGATCTAGCTAGTTCTAGCTAATGATATTGCTGCTGCCCCTCCCTACACGCAGATCACGCGGACTCAAACCTCATCTTATGCCCACATTCCAGCTGAGAGGGTCTTCTCTACAGCTGGTCTGATTGTGAATCGTCTCCACACCCCCCTCTCCCCTGAGTAGACATGCTCATTGTCTTAAAGAAGAATGAGTATTGAATAGCTGCATTCTGTGCATAAGCCCTGTTATAGGTTGTTGATCTCTGTTGTCATGGGTTACGTTACCCTAACCCGTTATGCTGTTCGTGTATGATCCCTCTTTCATTTAAAAACCAAGTTATGTTTTAAGCATGAAAGCTGTAGGCCTATAGCTGTCAGCTGTTCAAACTGTGATCACCAGTTCAATACATTTGACAAACTCGACTTGGTTTTTATAATTATTGGAACATGTATTTATTTATTTTTCAAAATTAAAATGTTTTTCCCACATTTGTTGTTGTTGCTATAGGATATGTACATTTCGGTTAACCATTTTTTTGGCGCTTAGAAAAACATGTCTTACCTTTGCCTGACAACCCCTGTAACGACAGAAAAAAAAGGAAATCTAGTTGTTGTTTTTTTACACATTTGTTAACCAGCATTTTGCCAGTAAATGGTGAAAGTTGACTAGGAACTTTAGAATATTAACAAATATACAAAATATAACATCAAACTTGTGTAAACAGTTAAGACAATGTAAATTGTGTATGACAAAACCTCCACATGTGATTTCATCTTGATTTGAATCCTTTGACACACATTTGTATTTTGAACTATTACCTACTGGCAAATTATCCATATTTTAAATTGCTATTCATATTGTTGTGTTATTTTTGTAATGTACGGTGTTTGTCTGATCGTACCGTGCCGAGCAGCTCGTCCCTCATCTCTCCGGTGCATCGTGCCTTCGTCTGCATGTGGACCGTTTTAGAGACCGGCATCCTCTCATTGGCTATCGTTGGGGTTCGTCCGGGGGCGAGGAACTGATTGGCTAAAGCCTTCTCTGTCGTTGAAGACTGGGAACGAGAACAGGAGAGACATGAGATCATGAAACAGCAGAAAAACTCAAAGGATCAATTCACGTTTCATGGTATTAGTTAGTTTTTAGGATATACAGTTCAAATAACTATTAACGCTAACACAGAGTGGACTTCTGTTTTGAACATAAATATCAAAGTGCAAATAACGCATCCAGCAAATAATGGGAAATCCCAATAATCTTGATATTATAAGTTTGTAAAATATAAACACTGACCAGTTTGTCTGCCTCAAGAAGTCCTTTCAGGAAGTCTACTTTTCTCATGTATTCAGTCAGTAATTCTGCAGTGGGTTTGCTGTGGAAAAAAAACGTGTTATCGACTTGTGGGCAATAGAAATAAGTGATATAGAAAACATGAAGACACTCGAGCGATAATATAATAGGGATCTTACCTCACGCTTTTCCTCAGAGCCACCATCATCTCCTCCAGAGCACCGACATACTACAGGACAGAAAACACAGGATTGTATGTCAGCTGACAACAGTTTGGATGTTTATACAGTAAAGACATAAACTTGACATTAATTAAGCTCTGCCCCTTTGGTTGCATCTTCATTGCATAAGAAATCTAAGAGAGAGCAGCTCTAAGGACTACACGTTTTAAGATGGGGAAATTCAGGAGTATTTAAATAACCTGTCCAGATGTTAATCGTGGCTGTCAACTACTTCAAATGTATTAATGATTAATAATAAAACCTAGAAATTAGGCTGTGTGGAATATCACAGTGATATACAACTTAACATTTAACTCGACTAGTTGTGGTTGTTGGTTAGGGGCTGGTGAAGTTAATAGTCAAATTATCAAATTTTATTATCCAAATACAACCTTTGGAATATAACAATACAAATGGTTTGGTGTATACACCTGGAGTAAATTCACAAGCTACCCTGCAGTATACAAAGTCATTCAAACTAGCTGCACCTTTACCAGCTTTGAGAACACTTTCATGATCAATCATTATAAAACATATTATATATATTATTCTGAAAAGGTTGGACCAATCTGCATGCATGAGTATTTTTATGCTAATACTTTTACTTCAGTAACCTTTTTGTTCCAGGACTATTACTTGTAAGAGAGTATTCCTACACTCGGGTACTTCTACTTGTATATAAGTACAAGACCTGAGTACTTTTTCCAACTCTGAATATGAGTAATATAAGTATATTTAAGTTAAAGCTATGGTCACGACTCCATTGCACCAATTCTAACTGTTGACCGTTGGTGACTGTTAATGTCTGTTAGCTGTCTTTAATACAGTAAGCTAACTTAAAAAGGTTAGCAAAACAATCTGCAAGTCAACTATACAGCTGTTAATGTTTTCATTTTAATATAATATTTGGACGTGTTTCAGAGGATACAAATGCCAACATGACAGAAAACAGTGTCGGTGTTTCAGTGACGACGTGGCTAACAGACAGCCTGAGCTAAGAGCTAACAGCTAACAACAACAGTCATGCTAACTCTAGCTTAACAAGGTCAGATAAAAACAGGTCCGAACGAAAATATTTTATTTTAAATCTTCTCACCTTTTCTAACCTCCATTCTGCTTCTCCTCGTTTCTCCGACGCTATAGACTCACAGCGGGACAACAATCTGATAAAATTGATCTCCAGTCTAGAAGCCATGTTTGAAGCTGACAGCCGCAGTAGCAACGTCGAGGTGGAATGACGTAGGCGGAGCGTCACGGTACACTGGCCAATCAGAATTATTAAAAATGTATCCAGACAGTGAAACTAATTCTGATATATATATTATATTATATGAATTAAAATATAATATAACGATAATAACAATTAAAAAAACAATAAATACAAATAATACCATTATATTTTGTGGTTTTATAATAATTATTTTTAGGAGGGATTTTAATAATTAAAAGGTAAATAATATGAATATACAGCTAGTAAGCATCACTGTCCAACTTTTTACATTCAATATAAATCACATCAAAGATCTTCTCATGTACTCTTCTGGCCCCTGAGTATAGTTTTTAAGTTTAAGTTTGATCATTTATAAAACGACCTCATGCTTAAAAAATGACATCCATGAATTGTTACTTCCAGGTTTCTTTAATATCAGAAATCACAGTTTTTCATAACGTGTGACCTTATGACTCCCAAATGGAGACAGCATTGTGTTACAACACTGGATAGCTATGGCAAACACACTTTATTTATGGACATTAATAACTTTTCTATATAAATAATACTTGAAATCAATGCAGCATTTTATTACTACACTGGACGAGTATTACATACCTTGTTTTATTAGATTTTGACATGTTTGAGTGTGTGGTAAAAATAGTTATGCATTGATTCAGAGGTTTGATTTGAAATTGAATTATATATTTAAGTTGACTTTAAAGGAAATATTGATACTTATATGAACACATACCTGCTGATCCTGAAGGGGGGTCTTCCTGTGTCTCCTCCAATTTAAAACCCACGTTTATTTCCCCTTGTTCCTGAAAAGGTGCATGTGGGTTCACTTCGGTTCAACTACTCTCCGGCAGCATGTGAACAAATATAAAAAAATATTTAGCCATGAGTGTTTACCTGCAAAGTTCAGTACAAACTGGCTTAATGGTTGTTTCCATGCAGAATATAAAATGTTGTTTTAAAATTCTTAAACCACTTTAACTGTCCTGTTAAAACCATAGGGTCGCCGGTTCAAGTCCCCGAACAGACCTAAATATGGAGTGTGGACTGCCACTTGGAGAGGTCCCAGTTCACCTCCTGGGCCTGCCGTGGTGCCCTTGAGCAAGGCACCGTACACCCTCCCCTCCACTCCACTCACATTGCGCTGCCCACTGCTCCCAGTACTAGACTCCTGGTAGTAGGATGGGTTAAAAGCAGAGAACACATTTCACTGTGTGTGCTCTGCATGTGTGACCATTAAAGAGGGTTTCATCCCTCCCAATTCTATTCTATAAAACACAAAATCAAACAGCCAAACCTTAATTTAAAGGTGGGGTAGTTAATTTTGGAGAAACCAGCTCGAGTGCGCTAGAATTTGAAAATAAACAGCCGGAAAAAATCTGCCACTTCCTTCAGACTTCCTTACAGAGCCCCTCCTCCAACACACACGAACGCGACCAATGAGGGCACGAGATTTGGAAGGCTGACAGGCAGGTAGGCCATCCAGTTATTTTAGCCGGGCCGGCTCAGATGATTGGTCGTGCTTTTTACAGCGCCACGGCTTCCAAAGATTACATTTTTGTATGGATTTTTTTGTCAAAGCACTTCAGATATTCATTGCTATCAGGATGTTAAAAGGATTCCATGGAATATAACAAAAAGTGTATCTCGAGCCGGTTTCTCAAACGTACCTACCCCACCTTTAAGTGAGGGTTTAGATAACAGAATCTCTACCTTTTGTTTAAATCTT
>NW_011353906.1:11537-16128 GCF_000735185.1 Notothenia coriiceps | reverse complement strand
CACCTGTCCTCTGTCTCACCTTCCTTCATTGATTACAACTCTTTGACCTCTGTGCTCAGGTAAAGGCTTACAGTGTGTCGAGTTATAACGTTTTTTGTGCATGTAAATTATTTTAAATCCCAGTGTTCCTTCAGGAGGTAGTTTCTCTCTCTCTCCCTCTCTCCCCCCCCATGCCTGAAACGCTTCCATTGGACTCCTTTGTTTACTTCCCTAACATGGTGACATCACTATGTAACACTGGCGCTTGGCTAGCGCTCCAACACATTTAACGTGATTGACTAAAGGGCGGTACATCTCTAACCGGTTGACCAATCACAACAGAACCGGCAAGCTAACCAATCAGAGGAGACAAGGCTCTGGTTTCAGATGTGGTTTTAAGGATATTTCATTGATAAACAAATTAAAAGAACATTTAATTAAAAACTAAAACGCTTCAAAAGCTTTATTACTGTTTCAGCACTTATTCTCTCATATTTTCATTATTAATTATTCTGCATATCATTTAGGCAAATATATAATATTTTGGTTTATAAAATGTCAAAGTAAATGGTTTAAAATCACCAATTCTCAAACCCTGAATTTACATCAGAATATTTTCTTTTTGGCTCAAGCCATCATAGATTTGACTATTGTAGAAAACAAAACAAAACAATTTATATTTTATAGTACAGAAACGAAACAGTTTTTTTTAATGTTTCCTTAAAAACGTGCCTAAACCATTTATTGAAATATCTAAATTCCTGCCAAATTACTATTATTTTGATCAATGACTCAATTAATCAGACAATCATGTGTCTATGTAATAATAATGCATTTTATTTTTTTTATATAGCGCTTTTCACGACTAACGACTAATAATACGTTGTTTGTTTTTTTAAACCTCCCATTACAAATTACAGGAGTGAAAAATCCTCCCCTCTCTCCGCCTGCTGCTCTCACTCTCCCTCTCTGACCTACATGTACAGAGAGCTGTGCGTGTGTGTGCGTGCGTGCGTGTGTGTGTGTGTGTGCTGATATAGAGTGACACTCGCAGGCTGAGCTGTGTGATGACAGCCGCTCCACAGTTATGGGGTCAGACAGACGCTTCACGTTGGGTCATGTGGCAGAAATACCCAGCATTCCCCTTTCCTCAGAGTCCTTACCGCCTGTGTGCGTGTGACACGGGGCACACTGTACTTTATTTGATAGATCTGGCATGTGTGTGCAGATGTGACAGTGAGCAGAGGCAGCTGTCAGGGGCCAAAGTCAGGAGACTAACAGTTATGTCAGAGATTATAAATCACTGTTTTCCTTCCAGTTTCATAATCTTCAACAATTTATGTCCTTTACGACAAGTTCACGACTCTTTGCAACTGATGCTTTGATGTAAATTGAGGGCTTTCAGGTATATATCATTGGTCCTATACAGCTTATTGTACTGTATTCAACCCTTTAAAACGTAACAACCTCTCGACAAGATTCTTTTAAAAAACTACAAATGCTAAAATGACACCATTTGTCAAAGGCAGAATCTGTTACTAATCAGTTCCTATAAAAAACAATAAATACTGCTCTTCTCTGTGCAAAAGGGAAGATATGAATGACTTCTCTGCGACATGACAAAATATCGAGTGGTCCAGAGAGGTTGGAAGTTGATGTTGTTCAAATGTAAATAGCTCAGAATGTTTAGCACCTATTTTATGCCAATATTTAACATAGTTGTGGAAACACAAAAGTCGTGTGTATAGACCAGATTTTTGCATCATTCAGATTGAATTCCTTCAGGGTTTTTTTATTTATTGATGCCTTCAAATTAAACAGTCATGTTCAGTATCCTGGCGAGACAAAGACAGTCTGCCAATCAATAATTTAATATCTGCATTCCAGCAAAGCTCTGAATTCACAACCATTATTAAATATTCATGCAAAACTCACATTGAGTTTATATATACCGCTTTTCCTTTGCTACAACACATGATTGAATAGTTAACATGGCCTGACAGAGGGAGACGCTTTAACAAGATGTACCGTTAACTTACCACTGATCAGTTACGCAGCACTGATGAAGACGGACCAGATGGAAGTGTTTTTAAAATAAATGTAAATATATTTTGAACCTAGAAGCACAAGAAGAGGCTCTACATTGCAAATTGAAACCATAAGTGCTTTATGAAGCCAACATTCTGCTTACATAACACTAATAGATGTGTAGGAACACCTGGCAGAGAAGAAGAAGATGGAGAAAAGAAGATGTCATGGTCTCCTTGAGATTAGTGTTTACTGTGCTCAGTTGCTTTATGGTGATAACTCAGGCAGTAAAACTCATCCGTAGCAGGTTCCCGTGATACGTACAGGCGCTTTTAATATCCTCCTGCTAGATTTAAGACATATGGTCCAGGAACTGTACGACCTGAGGCTTTTTCCTTCATTGATTTTGGGATAAATGTTATTTTAGGTGGTATAGGAGGCCGGATAGTAGTAGAGCTGCAACAATTGGTCTTCTGATTGATTAGTTTAGTGCTTATTCTAATCATTTATAGAGATAAAGTAGTCATTTTTATTGAAAAATTGCCAGGAAATGCCATTTGCAGCCTCTCAGATATGGAGATTTGTTTCTTTTTATTCTCTTTTATATCAGTTTATGTTATAATTTACTTTGTAAAACAGACAAGTCAAATCGAGCAATCTGATTGGTTCTTAGCCGTTATATAATGAGCGTATATCACGGGTAGAATTGTAGTTACTTTCCACAACAAGTCAGTATCCCTCCGCGTCTGAGAAAAGCTATAACCGTTACAACTGTTACATTACGTCCGTTACGAAACTAACTAACTAACAAAGCTTAAAGTGGAAACATGCAAGGGACAATGTGCAGCAAGGACTTATTGACCGTTGTTAAGGACGCTCACATCTGTAGAAAGAAGTCCGGTTGATTTAACTGTATACAGTTGGGCTGAAAAGCAAACAGCAAGCTTTTCAAACTGGGACAAGAAAACAGCGGAGAAGTAACGGGGCAGAAACCCTCCTTTTTACGCAACGGTCCAGACATAGACATCAGACGGCAAAACATATTCAGTGTGCAGTTACTTTGGCATTAGGGCAGGGATATACAGTGTATAGATACTTTCCAAGGTTTGACATCATGAATTGTGCTACTTTTAAAGCAAGCAATGATGTTTTCAAATCTGTAATCAAAAAGCTCTGCAAAAACGCTATCGAAGCAGTTCCTACCGTTGCTACGTAGTTCAAACAGTAACAACGGACTATTTTTGATCTGCCTGTCGGGTGTTCTTTTACCCATAATGACCGCCTCGCTGCACATTATCCCTTACTTAACTACGACCTCCGGGGTGGCCTTACTATGGAGGAGTGGATTGAGCAGTGCCTATCTCCAGAAAAAAAATGCACCTGAACGACGACATGCAGAGCTACAGTACGTGAAGAGCAGCTAAACCAACTGGAAAAGTAACATCCTATTTCTATTGAACAAACCTTCAGCATTTAATATAAAATAACCCCACAAGGCCAAACCCAGCACATTGCAAAGCATTTAGTGTCAGTGATACACACCTTGATGAGATGCTTGTTGACCCATTTGGTGAAGGTTTTCTTCTGCACCCTGTCCCGCTCATCTGAAGAAAGAAAATAAAGAGAGGAGGAAGGTTAATAACATAATCTAAATCCAGTGTGTTAGCTGCAGCCAGTGAGCACACACACACACACACGGCTAAACACTCCCTAAGGAGACAGTAAGTGATGATGCTGATCCATTTAGACAAATACCAGGCATGGATTACATTGATCTGTGTATAACAACATGAGAGGGTCTCTGCAGGAAAGATCTTTTTCATTTTCAAACCCCCACACACACACACACACACACACACACACACACACACACACACACACACACACACACACACACACACGCACACACACACAAATAATACACACACACACATTAATACACACACACACACACTAATAATACACACACAAACACACACACACATTTACAGACACACAAACACATACACATTAACACCTAACACACACACACACATTTACAGACACACAAACACATACACACACATTAATACACACACAAACACACATTAACATACACACACTAACACACACATTAACACACACACACACACAAAAACACCACAGACACACATTACAAAAAACACAAGTGTGTTATGTGTGTGTTAATAATGTGTGTGTGTGTGTGTGTGTGTGTGTGTGTGTGTGTGTGTGTGTGTGTGTGTGTGTGTGTGTGTGTGTGTGTGTACGCATCTGTAGCCTGTTATTGTCTCATTATACCACACTGTTGAATGAATTAAAGTAAATATATAAGTCGTCATGAACACATCTGTCCATCAGACAGAGTGCTGCTGTGCCTCCTGTCATCATCGATGGACGTCTCTTTAAAATGACCGCTCAGAGAGGAGTTCTCATTTCTCTAACCGCCTGCTGCTTCCCCTCCTCTCTCCTCGGTTCCCCTCCTCAGTCCTTTGCTCGCATCTCCTGTGGGCGGGACTAAGTATCGAGGATAGGAGTCGAGGAAAGGAGTCGAGGAGGGGAAATTTGAGTATTGAGAAACCTCTAG
>NW_011353906.1:0-2516 GCF_000735185.1 Notothenia coriiceps | reverse complement strand
GGGGAAATTTGAGTATTGAGAAACCTCTAGAGTCTATTTAACAACAGAAGACATTTTATAAGACAAACAATGGTCTTTGAAAAGAGACACTGAAGGGTTGTCAGGTTATAGAAACATGTATCTATTGTTATTCAGCAATTGAAATGTCTAACTACAAAGCTTGTTTTATATTTAGTTTGGTAGTGAACACCAGGTCCGCTCCTTTTGCCGTCTTTTCAGTGTGGGATGAACACACTGAAGGTCTCCAGTCTGCTGACAGGTGAATTAGTTATGTTTTGACGGGAGGACTAAGCGGATCGCTGATCCTGTCCAAAGAGAACAGGAACAGAGCCAGGAGTCATCAGACAGACAGAGAGACAGACAGGGCTACCCCGTGAGGCCATTAGGAGATTAGAGGAGGGGATAAACTGGGTAGAGGACGAGTGTGGCCCCCAATACACACACAAAACACAGGGGGGCCAGAGGATTACTGAGGAGATGTGAGTAATGACTGAAAGAGGAGGCAAGGTTGAAGTCAGATTACATCTCAAGATGACTTCCTGTAACTCTAAGCTGTGGTCATTACACACAAGTCACTTTTACATCCCTTATCACCCAGCAAACAGTGATGTCATTACATTTCCCCAAAGCCTGATTTCTCTGTAGAGTTTCAGGAAATGAAAGTGGGGTTTTCTGAGTCCTGAGATGCAAATATGAGATAGAAATAAGGGAAAACTCTTCAGGAAGAAGTAAGAGTCAAACGGGGTCACAGGCTGCGGGCTCGGTCCAAAAGTCACGAGAGCTCAATGATATTATCTGGCTGAGAGGAAAGGTGGTTGAGCCTACACACACCGAGGAATACAGAAGCTCACACACATCCACACAACCTCTGGCAAACCTTTGTTTTCTGGGCCCAATTACCCCTGTCCTCTCCCTCACCCTGCATAATGAACAGAGAAGAACAAAGACTTAACATCTACGCTTTGTTCCCTCAGGGGCCACACACCAAAACGCCATTATTTTTTTAGAATATATGCTATCAAGAAGATGTAATATAAGTTATAGTAGCACAAAATGAGCGGTAGTCTACTGTCATAGAAGTGCTTGGGATGCTCTTTGTAATAAAGGAACTGTCAATGACAGGCAAAATAAAGCCATTTCTGCAGAAACTATGTGAGTAAGCATTTCTATGACAAAGTTATTATTTATCCTGTAAACCTCACAAAAGTGATGATTTTTCAAAACTGTTAATACTTTTCTCATAGTATAATAAAAAATGGCAGTGTTGTTTTCTGGTGATACGCCTTGAATCTGATGGATTTACTATAACATACTTGATTGTGTACTTGTTGCTTGTAAGAGGCAACATTTGTTAAATGCATTTGTTTAATGTTAAAAAAGGGTATTAAAACACTATATCACTCGATAACAATGTTTTTTAAAAGACAAAGTTGTGATATAATGTAAATTAGAATGAAGATGATAATACAATCAAATAATCCAGCTATCTTGAAAAAAAATGTCCCTGTCTATTTGTGTAACTTGTCCATTAGTACGCGTATGTACCCACACTCTCCCCCATTCTCCCTAAACGTTTTTGAGTGTAATTCATTTGATTAAAAAAAAAGACAAAATTTGACTGATAGCATTATAAGTATTTATCGTGAATTATTCTGTCCTTTCTAATTGCGTAGTGCAGCCTTTCCCAAACTCAGGGTGGGATGAACAGGGACCCGTTTTGATTGGGCGCCAGTTAAATGCATTGCTACTAGAGATGTTAAGATTCACCGATTCGCATCGGTGCACCGGCATAAACGTTCAAGATGCGAGTGCACCGGTCGAAAGAGTGCACATCGGCTACAGTTTGGGTTGAACTCGCGATGCATCGATTGCGTAGCGTCTTTGCATCGGTAAAAAACCGATTAATTCATATAAAATCCCCTCATCTTGTTAACGCTCAGCAGAGACGATCTTTGATATTTACTTCGCCACTACGGAGGCCGAGAGTCTCAGTTATCAACACACATGGAACCTACAACTCAAACGTTTGGCAACACTTCGGATTGTTCAAGAAAGACGGTGTAAAAGTCCTTTATGCTATATAGTTGACCGCAGGTCATGGAGAGTAATAAGGTATCCGTAGACCTTTGTATGAGGTATCTTTATTACTTAACAGGTCTACAGCCATGATACATAGATCCGTCCTAGATGCGGACTTGCATACACACAGTATCACTCCGCAGCCGCACCCCATCAGTAACGTCCTGATGGTATATGTGCGCGGCACTATTTACTACAGACGGTCAACTTGAAAAATCACTCGCAAATTGTTAACGATGCTGAGCCGCTTTAAAGTACACAAGTAGTTCGAGGAACTTAGCGACGCACATAAAGAGGCGACGTGGGTTCTGCGGCTGAAAAGAGAAACCTGAAAGTTAGACATATGAGTTAAATCACTCAGTGAGGTGTTCTGTCAGAGAGAGTGATGTTTAGTTTACAGCAGCCTGTGGCCAATAATAATTTAAATGTCTTCCTTA
>NW_011353905.1:7737-25576 GCF_000735185.1 Notothenia coriiceps | reverse complement strand
TTTTTGGTTTTTTTAATTGCATTACAGAAAATAAAGAACTTTATCACAATATTCTAATTTTCTGAGACAGTCCTGTATGTTACGTGCCAGGCAGGCTGTACTTGTGGGGTTTTCTTTCCCTCCTGTGTTTCTCTCTACTCCCTGTCTTCTGCACAGCTAATCAGCAGCTGATCGGAATCTGCCTGTGCACCTGAATCTGATGGCTGATTGGATCCCCTCACCCTCAGCTGGCCTATCAGCAGCCAGGGCCGACCATAAAGGAGCCACCCAGGAAGTCTTCTCTCTCTCTCACTCTGGGTCTGTTGCTGATGAAGGAGCCTGCAGTGTTTAGCAACTCATGATCTTTGTATTGTCTGACCTTTTTGAAAGTGTGTGTGTTGAGAGGTGGAGGAGTTAGGTAAGTCTGGGGTACCCTGTACATTTCTCACCACGTAGCTAACTAATGTTCAGACACACTAGGTTAGCGGATTGTTGCCACCCCTGTATATTGTTTTGTCAAATTCTTTGTAGTTAGTGAGGGTTTTTTTGTTTGAGTTTTGGTTTCAAAGGATAGATGTAGAGATAGGCCTGGTTTTGTTATGCTTGTTTCTTTTGTTTGGCACAATCCTTTGACTCCTCCTCCTCCTCCTCACCAACCGAGTGTTTCAATTATATGTCTGTTCGATTCTGGGTTTACACAAAATAAACCTTTTATCAACTGTTACACTGACTCCCTCATTTTTATTGGTTGTATGTTATTGTCTCCAGGTCCCCTAGACCTTAGTGGGGACGTAACAATATCATTTTGTTATAGATTACCACTGATATCTCCATATAGACCAACAAAAGACCACCATTCAATATAAGATTCTGACCGGCATACACAGCAAATGGCATCATTGTTACTTTTACATTATTTCTTTATTGAACACAAGTCTGCTCCAGAGCAAAATTACTCCCAAGCCAAATCAACTTTAAGTATTACAAGTCAAATCATTTAACAAGCGCATTTTAATATAAGACAATTTTGTCTGATGCATTTCTGTGTGAGAAGAATGTTGGTTGGTAGAGATGATTTTAAATCAAACAAGCATGATGTTGTGTCGGGCAATTAAATTATAAAAAAAGAAATCCGTGAATGAAAATATGTGTCTCAGTATTTAAGATCTGAAAAGCACATTTTCTAACTGAAAAATGTAACATTTATATCAACTTCTTCATCAAACAACATTTTAAGAACATTCTCGACAAAATCATTTTGCATTGAAAACAGGCTGAAATAACACTAGCAGATTTAAATTCAACTTTAAAAGACTAAAGAAAACACAGGATTTTATTATGCTTCACTGCTCAGTGAGCCGTGATTTGTTGTCCGTTCATGAGGTGAACATGTGGCTTTTGGTTATTTATATAAATGAGTTCTTGAATACACATCTTGTTCCTAGGATATTGTTACTGTATTCGTTCTTGTTCATCAATAGATCATCATGCTGCAGCGGGTGTTGTTCTCTCTCTTTCTGGATCTGTTTGACAGCATTTTGAATTGGTTCTAATTATTCGTGGTCATTTATGTCTCTTTTTAGTTGCTTTGCACTTACCTTAAAACAGTTAACTTTTCTATGTATCCTTTTACATCTGTCTACGGTATTTTTTTTGTCTTTGTGGTGATTGTTGATGACTTTGATTCGTGACTGTTTTAAGCCAATTTGAATGAGTTTTGTGTCTCTACCTACCTCTATTTACAGTCCGTTTGCATCTTCTTGAAGTGTTGTTCCCTTTTTATGTCCCTATAAGTGACTTTGGGTCATTTTTTTTGTTATGTATATACTAAACGACCATATGGTCAAAGTGTTACAGTTGTCTTTCGTGTATATTCAAGTTAGGCTCGTCCTGTAATCTATCCATTGTTCAATTTATTTAAAGGAGCTCTGTTGTGCTTTTTTGTGTTTTCCCTTTCCTGTTGTGTGATATATAGGTTTTTGTGCAGCACTTTTTGAACATTAAACCATGTAAACATGTCACTGTAGAAGAACAGAATACAAATATGAAACCTGAAAATGAGCTTAATCGGGCCCCTTTAAATATTACAGGTGTGTTGTTAAATATATATATATATAGATATATGGATGATAGTGGGATATGGAGTGATGATATGATATATATATATATATATATATATTGCAGTCTGTGGCAAGCAAATTGAAATATTATTGTTATTTTGAATGTTTCAGTCTGCTCACATTTGGCATAATCCTGAATTAATGTATGACCACAGGTATTGCTGCATACATTGCACAGATAGTGAGAATAGAGGGGGGGCTTCCAGCAGGGACCCAGGAGCTAGTCTCTGCCACGGGCCCCCCCCAAAAGGTTAACTCTGCAAAGAGAGTGAGTGATGTTTGGTTTGTGTACCACATGTTCACAAATGCTTTAAAGGGTTTCAGTTGTGGATGCAGATAAAAACCTGATAGACCCTGAATTTGGCTTCAGAGCATTTACATTTATTTTCTGCAAAATGTGCAGGTTTTCTTGTGCCCCACGGAGCTCTAGCCACCAAAGACATCCAGCCAGTATTTATGTTTGGCAGCAGTCATAAAACCTCCACCCCGTCCTTGCACACCTTGGGCCCATTGATGCGTTTGATAGGTACTGCCTTCAGTCTGACATTATTTGGCTCATTTTTCATATTTTTCCCTTTCTCTGCTCATCACATACACAACGTGTGTGTGTGTGTGTGTGTGTGTGTGTGAGAATGTCAGCCAGGGGTTGAAGTACCTGGCCGTGTGCATGCATACTTGTACATTTATCCATGTGTAAGCAAGGTATCAGAACAATATTTCACCCAGCGTAAACTGTCTTATAGAGCGACAAGTGTCCTTCCCGCCTTCCCTTGCTGCGTCGTGATTGAGGGGACGGGTAAAATAACAATGCTACCCTATGGCAGCACTTACAAAGTGTCCAAAAAAACAACACAATGCTGCAGGTCGTTCCACGCCAGTGAATTGAACACTCCCCATCAAGTTCCACGTCCTTAGCTCCTCTTCTCAGGTGGCAATCTTCGCCAGCGTCGCCGTTAACAAAAGAGAAAGTGCTCTGCAATCCCACGTGTGTGCGTTTGACTCATGGGCAACTCCAGCACAATAGAGAGGAGGACAAAATGAGAGCAGGTAATCACGGACATTGCTAGTCTACTTGCGACTGGAACCCATGAGACAAAAGCGAACAAATGGAGTGTAGTGCAGGGGAAATAATAATCAGAGCTGTTGTCCATCCCTTTGCCATTAATCTGATCCGGGCCTGTCCCACCCTTGAGACTATCCCCCGAACTACTTTATCGAGGCGGGGAGTCGCCTTCCTCCACTTCCATGTTTGCAAAGTAATCACTTTAAGCTCTTTGCACAGCATTCATCCTCCATCTGTCCTCATTGCTCTGTCAGCGTTGACCATTAAATCAAATATGTCTTGTTCTTTTAAATGATATGGCGAGAGGTGAGTCCCAGTCCTGCGGTTCATTTGCACTTTTGGCTTTTGAGGAAGAGCCAGGCTTCGGCGCAGTGATTAAGGCCATATTGACAAGTGAATTAATTCCTGATTGGCTGGCGTGAGGGTCGGCCTCCATTATCCTTCCTCTCAGAGAGAAAGCAATTCCCCTTAAAGATTTTCCCGGTCATTATTTGCCCACTTCTTCTGTCTCACACATGGACTTGTAATATTATACATTTGTTCTAGAACCAGAGAGAGACAGCGTATGAATCTCCTTTATGGTCCCCCGTGTGCTCAAGCCATTGTCACTTACAGCTGCTATAATATCTTGTCATTCACACAACGCTGAATGCCACTGCAGTGTTGCCACTTCCACTAGGAGTGCTTCCATGTTCCAAGGGAAGAAAATCATGACATCCCTCTTCACAGTAATGATAACATTTGAAACCCGGGCCAGGGGGAAGATGGGTAAGCGAGTGTCAGGCTGGCAGCCAATTGTCAGTCAGCTGCTGTCACAGAGACAGGGCAAATGCCAGGACGTCTGGCGCCTCGCTGCATGCCTCTCTGTGTCTGACAGCAACCGCTGCCCGAGACCTGGGGAGGAGTTGAGAGAGAGAAGGGATGGGAGGCGTCGTCTTTGAGGTGAGCTGCCATGTCAAGGCCCGGGACGGGGGCCAGGTGGGTGATGGTGCGAGAACGCATGCTTGTTGACACAAAAAATATCCTGGAAACACATGGGAATAACAGCTCAGTGGGAAAAAGAGGTATGCTTGATGTTGTTACTTCTGAGGAAAACACACACGTGCATAATCAAAATCTCACCATCAAAGTGTGATCACTCGTCTGTCATAATGCCGAAGCCACAACACAAAGCGGCTTCCTTTAACCTGCTTCAATTACCAGGCTGACAGAGGATAAATGAATACCCTATGACTGCTGTGGGAACACTGAACCTCCTGATGCTTTCAATGGGCAAGGGTAAAGCGTAAGACCTGGGTGACAAAGAGTCTCTAAGCCTAGGTATCTTTGAAACCAATCAAAGTCATTGCCAACTCAAAAGTTCCTGTGAACGTAAAGGTAATAAAACTGCATTTAAAAAGAGAAATAAAGCCACATGAGAACATTCAATTTTTCTATAAGCATGCATGGTGATAAAAACATCTCTTCAAACCCAGGTAAACACTGTTAACTGATACTCCGCAAAACCTTTTGATTTATTTTCACAATTCCTTAAGAGTGGTCTCTGAGGCTAAGGCAGAGGTTTTTTTAAGTAGCTGATGAGGGACTTTTACATTTTGTATTCCTCTGAGTTCCCTTCAGAGAGAGTACATTTTGGAAATAGATTGCATCATGGCAAGTGAAAGAAAGCACGCTATTTGTAAGTCTCACCATCTAAGCACCTTTGAGAGTGTAAACAACACAAAATACAGAAAAGCTAAATTGTTATGCTGACTCCCGTTTCCACATTTATCCAACCAGTCACTATTTAACACAATTTTTTCATCCCGCATGAGGATTTTTTCAGCAGCTTTTTGTGCTAACTTTGCATATAAGAGTACAGCTCAGTCCGTTCTGAGTCATAATAAAACACCCAGATGTCCTTCTGTGAGGCTTTGCTTATTTCTCTCCCTTTGCTCCCTGCATCATTTACTCTCACTGTGTTTCGACGGTGCAGCACAGCCTCTCCACAATCTGTGCATGGCAAGTATTTACTGCAAAGTCAGCACCAAGATGTGCAAGTTTAGAGAGGCATGCAGGGCAGGAGGATTGTTGTCTATTTGAATGCAATTTTTTACAAACGTGTCACAAGAGTCTAAAACTTTAGGAGAAAGATATTAGGAGAAATGCGTTTCAAAAGACTCAAATGTACCACAAACACATGCAAATAAACAATCATCTTCGCCAACTTGACCACGCATGGGCAGGGTTTATTAAAAGTGCAGCGTTAACGAAAATAAATGAAACATGTGGTAATGGATAAAATGCTGAAAAGAAGCTCAACACACAATGGAAGCAGGGGATTTAAAAATGTATGCACACAGCTGGGTAGTAGGTAGGCAGATAGACAGATAGAGAGAATGGATCTAAAGGTCAAGAGGATGCATAATGTTCTCATATGATTGCCTTGTGTTATACAGATGAAGCATGTTTGTTGTTATTTTTGTAATAATGTATCTCAAGGAGCTGAAACTGTCAGATTTGATCGCTTTGGGGGAGTTCACGTCCATCTTAACAGACAGAGAACAATAATCCATTGGTCGATGTGACTGCTCTTATATCCCATAATTGAAGTCGTTATAAAATGGTGCCAGTTTTAATGTTTTATAATAGTTTCTTTTATTTTGCATATTGACTGGTTAATGTGCATTTGTGTTTTACCTTCAGGGATTATAAAATGGTCAGTCACTAAAATATACATTTTGTTGGCTTTTCACAGGATTCCTTCTCATATAACTGCAGATCTGCTGTTAGTTAGCTAACGTAGCTAGTCATCTACAAATATACTGCTACTCACTTGAAAGTTGGTGAAGGTGTTTCTCCTCATTTGCATGTGTTTTGGCACATTTGTGTTTTTAGATTTGCATCCAAAGTGTTTTGGACTGTTGTAGCGTGTTTGCACGGGTCCGCTAGCTTCATTTTAAATTCTTCACTTTTATTGGAGGGTTCCAAGCTTTCAAAATCATAAACTGGCAATTAAATCAAGCCCTGGCTACTCAGTTATCCTACAAAGTGTAGGTGGCTCATTTACAGTGACTCATTAAGAGAAGTTCACAATGTGAGCAATTGGTTTCTAACACTTAATTAAGTAAAGCTAATGGGCAAACATCTAATTAAGTTGAATAGTTTGAGTCATATGTTTGTATTTTCAGTCAAGCCACTGGAAGCACAGTCAGAAAAAAAATGCAATTTTTGCAAAGCAATGTTTTTAAACTGTGAACATGATGGGGGGAAGGGGTGGTGTCGGTGGTAGTCGACTATAAGTTGCTGTCTAATGTTATGCATGTTGAAATCTAGCAAGATGAAATGAATTAATCACCCGCATTTGTTTCAAAAAGTGTCTGGTATCGTGATTTATATTCCGAATCTGGATTAGGGGGAATCTCAAGCACATCTCGGAGTTCTGTTTACTCACCATCAGCAAGACTTTGAGAGTAAACTAAATGCTGCTTTAAAGAATGTGCTAAACTGATACTTTACACAGGCGCATGTCTGCTGGCAAAACACTACAGCTTCTGTAATGTTGAAGAAGTGCAACACAGACGTGGCAGATGTGCGTGAACTTTTATGGCACCAAATGCTTAACAAACATAAAAGAGAACATTTATCCCACTGGTGACACATTAAAACAATCACAGATTCTGTTTGAAGAAAGATCCTCCAGGACAACACTCAATGCTCCTCCCTTTGTGCATTTAAATCAAGCTGAGTGTTTACGGAAGCAAGCCCATCTCTTGGTTCCAGCAGTGGGCATCCCTTGGCGTAAAGTGAACTCAGGACAGATCCCATGATGCCACATCGCCAGCTGCCAGCCTCTCACCAGACCTAAGCGCAACCATCTGACTGCCTTTTGATTCAGGGATCGCTATCCTCGGTGAGACTCAGTAGGTGAAGCACGCCATTCCTCCTCTCGCCAGAGCTCAGCAATCAGACTTGTCTAACAAATTGCTCCTAGCAGCTGTTCCCCAATCTGCCTGCTGAGCGGAGTGACGGGCACTGCTGCCACCACCGTGCCCCACTTCCCCCTATGCTGTGTTTCCACTCAGACGCCATAAGCACGGCCATACGTGCAGCACCCGTCACCCAGAAGCCAAATCACCAATGTTCGTACCTCTACTGTAGGATACATGGGGACACAATCTGCAATCCATCAGAACGCAAGTATCACTGTAATCTATGTTAGGAAATTATACACTTTAGCGGCAGCAATTTGCGTAAATTGCACATTCTGCTTTGTTTCACGCATCACCCCAAATTGCCTGCTGCAAAGCAAATGAGGGGTTGTTGTGATGAAGGGAAATTGGGTTTTCAGAGAATTCAAAGAAGGGATCGGAAATAGGAGTTAAGAGACAAATGACTATACTGCTGCTTCACCCTGTGGATCAAACTGTTGAAAACAGGGTCACAGATTAACAGGAGAACTGAAGAACCAATACTTACAAGCTAGAAAAAAAGGAGCTTTTATATAGTGCCACATTGTCAACAACAGCATGTATTCTCCCCATAGATGGATCAGGCATATATAATGAGATGGAGGATCTCAAAGCAAGACATTTGCTAGTTATCACTCTATCCGTGCATGATAAATCCAATGTGGGTCCAAAATGAGTCCCAGTCTGTGATTGTTGATGAGGTCCCTGAAGGAAGGTATAGAATAGATGGATGGCAATTCATTATACCTCAAGACCCTAAAGAGAATTCTGTTTCTGAACACTTCCTCAAGTCACATGTATTCAAGCTGTATTCCATTCATGTGTCTTATCCAAACCAATCTCCAACCCTCTCTCATTTGTGTTTGTTCCTCAATTACCTCTTCTTCCCCAGAACGCCATCTTTTCCTCCACCTCATTCCACTATCTATTTTTCCTTCTCAGTATCAACCTATCCTCCAGATTCCTAATATCTATGGTCCATTCCCATCTCTGACTATTCCCTTATCTTTCCCTATGTCCTCCTCACCCCTCCATTCTCGTCAGCTGATAACAGCCAGGAAGCCTTTTTCTTAGAAGGCGATGGTTAAACTACTTTAGTCTTAACTGTGATGGCTTTTGGCATAAACAAGAAACAGGTGTTTAATGCATAGTGGAGTTTCACATGGCAGGCTGTGGACGGAGGGGAGATCCCACCCAGCTTATTGAATGGGCCTCAGCCGGGCTTGAGTGATGATGCGTTAAAGATTTTCTGGCAAGGTGATCAACTAAGCTGTATCCCTATCTTTCGACAGGATACTTTGTCTGAGGCGCGTTATTTGCATTTTAATCAATTTTTATTGTAAAATATTTACTGCATGATTATTTGTAAGCCTTTTGTGATCAAAAACGATTTCCCACCGGGCTCAATTATAACTCCAATATGGTATTTTGCAAATCTAACGTACCAGATGTCCAGTTGTTGTAGTTGTTTATTTATATGGAAAATGTGTAGAAATATAGATAAGAAATGTATTTTCCTCAAATGGCCTTTTGCCCACCTGCTTTGAGTGATACCATCCCTTTAAATGGTCTTTGTGTGTTGTCATTGGAGCATAGATTTTAGAGGATATAGCCTAACTTTACCATGTAATTTATCTGTAAGTTGTTCTCTCATAGCCGTGGGAACATGTTTCAAATGGGGGGTGCTGTGGGGATGACACCAGGGCTGGTTCTGACCAATTTGCTGCCCTATAGGCAATATTTTAGCAGGCAATGAAAAACCTCTACAAAAGACCAATACACTACAAAAATAGAAACATATTGACATGGTGGACAGCTTATATAAAAAGGCTTCAAATGTATTTCGTATTATAACATGTTTTAATTGGGGGGGTGGACCACATCCTCTAGGGGGGTCCGGGGTGCCCCCCCGGGAAGATCTTTAATATTTTAAAGTAAAATGCTTCAATCTGGTGCACTTTGAGCGCCCAATCACTAGAGACTGATCTAGGGGGTACAACTCTAAACACCCATATGAGAAAAGATCGGTTTGCATTTTATTCATCAAATGTGTACATTTCCAATAACCTACCATAGCCAATAACAAATAAATGTAACTTATTTTATTTGTGTTGTTCATTCATATCTTATTTTACCAGTTAACATTTATTTATGCATGATATTTTTAAATCTCTCCAGTTTTAAACAATATTTTTGGTTTACTGTACTATAGTATACATTGGAATGATTTCAAACCTGTTTTTATTTGTCCTAATAATTATAAAGGAGTGCCTTGGAAATATTTGTTTACATAAATTGTGATCAAAACGTTTGAGACTCACTGAGATAACTTAGACTAAAGTGAACTATCTAAACACTCAGAGTCCTTTACCTCACTGAGCCTCTCAGTCTGACAGGACAGAACTCTCCCTCCATATTATTGTAGAAACGGCTTCTTATATCCGTTAGCGCAGCAGAAGCTAACAACAATCCCCGCCGGTACCGCGGTATCCCCGCGGTATCCCCGCGGTATCCCCTCTCTCTATCTCTCTCACGCTTGGCTGTGAGCTGCGGGCGCCTGATAAAACAACATCCCCCACTTTCATCACTACAGCGCCCATCGTACAGGGCAAATGGAAAATGTAACCGGGGTGAAAAGGGTGTTATCTTTACTTAATTACGAATGTTGTTACATCAAGGCTGAAAATTCGTTTTTTTTATATTATATTTGTATTATATCTTGTGGAAGTGCAGATTCCCTGTCCTCCACCAGGGGGTGCTGCAGCACCCTCAGCACCCCTACTTCCCACGGCCCTGGCGGAGCGCATAAAGCAGACTCTTCACAGGATCACTTCTTCTTCAAGGCAGGGAAGGCTATGCAGTACGCAGTCTATTGTCCCGCAGCTGCTGCCTCTCTGTTGGACTCCGGTACTGCACATTACTCACGAGACGTTGTATAAAAACCCGTGGGCCGCCAGTTGATGGTCACTGTGAGATGTTCCTGCTCAAAATGAATTCATAAAACAGAATAATAGTAAAGGGGCGTGGCCAGGGGGGTTTATATCAGAGTAAAGGAGGGACATTCTGCGTGCTAACAGAACCATCCTTCGGCCAGCAGAGCGGAAACGGTGGAAATCCAAACACCATGACGACCTCCTAACCTATCAGGCTCTCCTCTCCTCTTTCTCTGCTTCGATCTCTCAGGCAAAAAGCACTTTCTTTCAAGATAAGATCCACTCTTCATATTCCAACCCCAAAAAACTATTTTCCATCTTCCCCACCCTCTTAAACCCCCCAAAGCCCCTTCCCTCTCAATCCCTTCTGTCAAGCGACTTTGTTAACCACTTTGAAAAAAAGGTTGATGATATTCGCCCTTCTTTTTCTGACTCACCTTTACTCACCGCTGGGTCACCTGACCCTCCCTTCACCCACACAGAGGTTCTTACCCTCATTACTTCTGCCCGTCCTACCACCTGTCCTCTGGACCCTATCCCCTCAAACCTCCTTCAGACTATCGCTCCTGATATTCTACCGTTTCTCACCCATTTCATCAACACTTCTCTAACTTCTGGTCACTTTCCAAACAGTCTCAAGGAGGCAAGAGTAAACCCTCTCCAAAAGACACCCACTCTCAACCCATCTGATGTTATAAACTACAGGCCTGTCTCTCTCCTCCCGTTCCTGTCTAAAACACTTGAACGTAGTGTCTTTAAACAACTCTCCTGTTAACTCCATCAGAACAACCTTCTGGATCCGCACCAGTCTGGTTTCAAGGCAGGTCACTCCAAAGAAACTGTTCTCCTCGCTAAATGTTCCCACACCACGTCGCTCCTCCGCTCCCTTCACTGGCTTCCGGTAACTGCTAGAATCCACTTCAAGACAATGGAACTTGCGTACCATGCTGCGAATGGATCTGGCCCTTCCTACATCCAGGACATGGTTAAACTGTACACCCCAGCCCGTGCACTCCGTTCTGCATCAGCCAAACGGCTCGCTGCACCCGCACTGCGAGGGGGACCCAAGTTCCCAACAGCAAAAACACGTGGGTTTGCTATCCTGGCTCCAAAATGGTGGAATGAGCTCCCCATTGATCAGGACAGCAGAAAGATTACACATCTTCCGGCGTAGACTGAAAACTCATCTCTTTCGACTCCACTTCGAGTGATAGAATTATTAACAAAGCACTTGTATACTAATAAAGGACTGGCTTATCTAAAGCCAGTTGAGTAGCACTTGAAATGTTTTGGCTCTATGAAACCCTGATGTACTTACAGTATATGATTCTGTTTTTCTTGAAGTTTGTATCTTACTGGTCGAATGCACTTATTGTAAGTCGCTTTGGATAAAAGCGTCAGCTAAATGCAATGTAATGTAATGTAACATTCAAACGTGGGACACACACGGTTTAAAAAACTTTATGTAAAAAATGTTTTTAATTAATAACACAAAAACAAATGTTTTTAATTCATAACACAAATACAAATGTGGTGAGGAACATTAATAATGGGAATATACAATGGTGACACAAATGTGGAATTTGTTTGTATTTTATTTATTTTGTATATCTGAAGATATCTTGAAATTGAGCAAACATGACTTGGGACACAGCAGTTCAACTAAAATACTTAGATTACTTATTTAGAATTTTGAATATCCTGGGTATATAACATTGTTTTTTTAAGGCCAAGCTTTTACAAATAAGCGTTAGCCCTTTTTAAATGCAAAATATACAGTATGTCCTGGATACCAAAGTCAGTAAGTGAAATTAAACTTATGATTTCCACAATAATAGCGTCATACCAGTAGGAGTGTTTCTGCCTCACTGTGTCTAATACCTCATTCACACCAACGGTGTTTCAGGGCCGGTTCAGAGCTGGGGCTTGAAAAGCACCGGGTTTTCCTGTTCACAGCGCAGCGGAGCAGCCTCTTAGCTCCGGAATCCGGTTTGTTTCAAGCACCAAAAAATTGTCCGGCTAGAGCAAAAGCACCGCATACGTCACGCTTACGTTGAGGCGGGCAGGGGCAGGGGCGGGATCAACTTCTGAACAACAACAAAAAGCCGGCGTTTTATCCAGTTTGTACACAACGATGGAGAAACTTAACAAGCAGCAGTGGTCCACTGAAGAGACCAGCTACCTACTGGGAATCTGGTCTTCTGAAGAGGTACAGAGGAAGCTGGAGCACAATCGGCCATTGTTGTTGTTGTCGGTGTCAGCTGTGAGGGGTTTCCATGCGCTTTGGCTTTATGAAGTAGGCACGCAAACGGTTACGTCATGACGCAAACGATGACGCAATGACGCAGCACCAGTCGGACTCTGGGCGGTGTGAAAAGAGCCGGAGCTAAACCGAAGAACCGGTTCTGAACCTGAAAAGCTCTAGCACGGAGCTTGAACCGGGGTTGCGTTGGTGTGAATGAGGTAATAGAGGGCTATGTTAAGTCATCACCTCCCCCCCCCCTGTGGTCCGCTCAGAGAATGACAGCTCTGTCAGCATCTCCTCCTCCGTCCATCATCCTCCAAGTGTCAGAGCCACAACCCAAAAACAGACCTGGAATGTCTATCTGCTGATGTTCCTGCACAGCCTGCACTATCACAGATCCTGCTGCATTCTGACAGCACATTGTGAGGAGTATCACAGGCAGAAATCTCTCCCCATCATTGATATCTGTCAAAGGCAGGATGTGATGTTGCTATCTGTGCAGGCTGGAAGTCGAGAGCTTGACAGGTTGAGATAAAGCCTCCCAGACAAGGATCGAGCTCTGAGAGTAAGACAAGAGGAGAGAAGAAACACGACGCCTGACACCAGCCGAGAGGGAGTTAGTGCAGAAGCAGCTTCGCAGCGTGTGACAGCAAAGCAACAAGTGCTCAGCTGCTGCTGCTTTTTATGTCCTCAGTATTATATGGAGGCAAAATAAGTGTTTGATTTCCTATTGCAACTATCCAACAAACTCTCTTAAAGTCAAATGTCCTGCATGACCCTGTCTATACACTGAAAAACTGACACTTTAATTAAATTTATTATGTCAACAGATTTCACATAACTGTATTAGGTTAGCTGAAAGCATTAATATTAAGTTGAACCTGCATTTTTTTAATTTAAAAGTAATATTATTGCTTTCAACTAACCTAATACAGTTATGTGAAACATTAGCAGACATTTAGCAGTGTTTTAACGTTGTTGATGATTGATAGGAGCTAACTGTGATTTTATATCATCTCAACTAGTAAGTATAGCGGTAGCTGTTAAAAAATGCTGTGTGGTAAAATAGAGTAATTTTCTCAAAAAATGTTTTGGAATGGAGCAGCACTCAATGAATATACAAACACCTCAGCACCAGTGGGGGAAGAACTCAGATGCTGTACCTTAGGAAAAGTAACAATAGAAAATTGCTCTGTTAAAAGTAAAAGCCCTGCACTCAAAACATTTCTTAAGAAAAAGTACAAAAGTATTGGCATTAAAATAAGTATAATTCACACACAAAGTTGTTAACACTAACATGACCAGATATTGATCTGCCACCTCTGTGGTTGAGTAAACCAAGTATCCATGGTTACAGATGGTGGTCATGGTTCATAGAGACGCTGCCCGTTGAAAGGGAACAGGATGCTAACAGAGCATGTCGTTTGCGAGGCTACAAGAGGAACGTTTTGTTGAGGATCGTTTCCCTTTTTTAAATATAAGTTTCATGGTCACAGTGTTCTGTAGTTCTCTTTATGCTAGTTTCATAGCTCTCAGCCTTGATTTCTTGTTTGGAACATGATGTCTGTGGTGCATGAAGCTCCTCCAGGAGCAGCAGAATAGCAAAGGTCACACTATTGTGATCAGTGGATGCTTCAGTGCGTACTGCATGAAAAATGTTTTTTAATAAGGTGGTTGGTTGGTTTTGTATGTTTTGACGCAGAGATGTTTGTATAGCCGTGGTTCATTGACTTCCTGCAGCTTTGTCCTTGTGATCTGAATGCAGGGCTGTGGAACACGAGTCTCTGTACACAGCCACTCATTCCCTCTTCTTCTTTCTTTCTCTCTCCAACAGCCAGCCTCCCCACGCTGCAGGTGCCAAATAATATCTTAAGTGGCAACAATAGCATAGGGAGTAGCTGCGTGTGGGTAGCTACATATAAAAGGCATTTATGAGACAACTTAACAACCTCATCCTACTATCTACTGTGCTAAACTCTCCTGCACCTCCTGGCCTCCAGCGGAGTGCAGGGGGCTCAGACAGTTATTAGTGCCCGGTGCGGGGCACTGTGGTGTTAGGGGGTCCGGTAATGGCCCACTTTGAGGCATGGTGGGAGATTGTCAGGGGGGCCTAATGAAGACAAAGCTATGGTTTGTAGAGTAGAGAGGCATGTGTGAGGACGTCTAATGTTTCGTTAATGGAAACCTCTGCTGTCCTTGACAAATCACGGGCTTTGAGATGGCGCTTTCACAGTGGGCGTGTTTAATATATACACAACTGAAGTACATTATGCTGAAGGCTTTCAACACCACACAGCCATGCTCTTTGGCTTTTATTATTATAGGTGTGACCATGGCACCTGAACCAGTTTTTCTATTGTTGCAAAATACATGCAATACATTATAAACCACAATGTGCAACAGACAAGCTTCTCCCAGATGTTTCATTAATACATTTAGATACATCACTTTACAGCCATATGCAAGATTAATAAGCAGCAAGAGGACATTGCAAGTTAAAAACTGTCTTGAATGGCACACTTCATTCTTCTTGGTCAATTGAAGCCTGGCAAATGGATTTCTCTGGTAAGACACATTATTTTATGAATTATGAATATGATAGAGCTTGAGAAATGTATATTTTCCGGTGTTTCTGTGCTCAGGAGGTTTTACCCCGAAGACATCGCGGAGAGACAGGAGAGCCGCCACGCTGTGACGCTGAGCTGCTGTGCGGAGGACTTTATCCACCTTGGAGACATCGCGGTGGGAAAGGAGCGCCGCGACGCCGGGCTGCTGTGCAGTGGAGTTTTCTAGACATCGCGGTGAGACCGGTGCGCAGCCACGCCGGGCTGCTGTGGAGATATCGCGTGAGACCTGGAGCGCCTCCACGCCGGATATATCTGGCTTTGGGATCTGAAGGATTCACCGGATAGGCCTGCTGTCTTTCTTCAGCCCTGCATCTCCGGGCCTCCCACCTCCAGTTTCCCGGGCTCGGTGAGTGACGCCGCTTCGCTTCATAACGGGAAGGGAATATCGCCTTTTGGCTGTCTTGGACGGTGAGCAGATTTCTAGTCATCCTGAGAAGTCTACTGGATTCATGTCTGTTCTGCCGTCCGCGGTGAGCATCCCCTGCAAAGGATCGGGAGTGCTACACAAACAATTACCGGTTACCTTGTCACAGGCAATCAGTTCGACAAAATATGTTTGTCTTTTTTGTTTTCCTGCGATGATGGTTCTTCAGGACTGCTTCTTAAGCTCAAATCACACTCTTGCAGACTTTTCCGGTGTTTCTAAAGTAGATGACAATGTATGTGTGTCGTTTAAGAGGATAGGATGTCTGGTTTTGTTGTTGTTATTACTGTCAGGAAATGTACAACCTAACCCTGGTCCGCCCAGTAGTAGTAGTCAGATCGCTACTCCTGCTGATTTTAAAGCTAGGTCTGGGTTGGGTTTCATCCACTTGAATGTGCGCAGTCTGTTAGGTAAACTAGATTTTTTCCGCATTTGGGCAAGCTCGACTGACGCTGACGTCATTGTTTTATCAGAAACATGGCTAAATAAATCTATTTTGGCCTCTGACATTTCCTTAAATGGTTATAATGTGTATCGTTCCGACCGGCCTAATAAAGGTGGTGGCGTTGCCATTTATGTTAAGAATAAGTTCAGTGTATCCACATTAGTTTCCAAATCTATCAGTAAGCAATTCGAATTTTTAGCCTTAAATATAGAAGTGGCAAAGGGTCAACAGGTCATGGTGGTGGGCTGTTACAGACCCCCCTCAGCTGTCAAGGACTCCTTGTCTTCGCTAGCAAATCTTTTATCGCAACTAGACTACAAGGAAATAGTGCTCCTTGGAGATTTTAACTGGGACTGGTTAACTGCAGTGTCAGAGGATTTTAAAAACCTTTGTATCTCTTTGAATGTTACTCAGATTGTTGACAGTCCTACTCGCCCTAACATTAAGTCCCCTAATAAATCCTCCCTAATTGATCTCATTCTAACTAATGTTCCCCACAAATACTCATCTGTGGGAGTATTTGCGGATGATGTGAGTGACAACTGTGCTGTAGCAACAATTAGGGACACTAAGGTTCAAAAGGTTAAACCTCGTATTATTATTAAGAGAGACATACAACATTTTGTGGAGCAGGGTTTTGTACATGATCTGTTTGGCTTTGATTAGGGAAAAATCGATCTGTGTGCTGATGTAGAAACTGCATGGTCTTATTTTTATCTCGGTTTTATGGAGATCATTGATAGACATGCACCCTTGCGTAAATTTAGAGTAAAGGGACGAGACAATCCTTGGTTTTCTGCTGAACTGTCTAGTCTCCTGCATGAGAGAAACAAGGCCTGGGCAAAGGCTAGGAAATCAGGCTCAGAGGTAGAATGGCTGCGTTTTAGGCAGCTAAGGAATAGCTTCACTTCACATGTCAAAAGTGCTAAGTCAAAGTACTATTTGAAGTATGATTCGTCAGTTACCACAGAAAACCTAAATAATCCTAGGAAATTTTGGAAAGCCATAAAATCGATATCCACCGGTGAGATCCGTAATGAGCTACCTCCGTGCCTTACCACAGCATCTGGCACTATATCGGACAGGGCCACCATGTTAAATTGCTTTAATAAGCATTTTGTGTCCGGTGGTTCTCTGTTTGATTCTGTTTCTAACTCTGCTTCTGTGAACACCCCAATCCGTGACTCTGAACAACGTGGTCTGGAAAACCCTTTCAGTTTTACTCCTTTTACTGTTAATGTTGTTCATGAAGCATTATCTAAGTTAGATCCTAAGAAACCGGCTGGCCCGGACAACGTAGAACCTTTCTTTTGAAAGATAGCTGCAGATTTTATTGCTCTTCCTCTCACTACTCTTTTTAACCTCTCCCTCAACACAAATGCAATTCCAAAAGTATGGAAGTCAGCTTATGTCTTGCCTTTACTAAAAGGAGGGGAAGCAACTATTTTAAATAACTACAGGCCAATCTCTAAATTATCAGTTCTGGCGAAGGTGCTCGAACGCCTAGTGTGTGAACAGGTCAAGGAGTTTTTATGTAAAAATGATATCCTGTCTAAACATCAGTCAGGTTTCAGAAAGCAACATAGCGCCATCACTGCGACAATGAAAGTGGTGATTGACATTACGAGTATTTTAGATAATAAGCAGAGTTGTGCAGCTCTATTTATTGACCTTTCCAAAGCGTTTGATACCATTGATCATCGCATCTTAAAGCAGAGGTTACTCAGTATTGGCATATCCAGCCATGCAGTGGGGTGGTTTGTGAACTACCTCTCTGAAAGGTCCCAATGTGTTGACTTTGATGGGCTGTCTTCTGAGTGGTTGAACATTGAAAATGGTGTTCCCCAAGGTTCTGTTTTAGGTCCACTTTTATTCTCCATCTACATCAACAGTTTAGGTGAAAATGTCAATGAAGCCACTTTACATTTTTATGCGGATGATACCGTGATGTACTGTGGAGGTCCCTCCATTAAGGAGGCTGGTGTTAAATTACAGGCTGTTTTAACATAATTCAGACTCAGCTCGCTGAGCTTAAGCTTCTTTTAAAATGTTG
>NW_011353905.1:0-7692 GCF_000735185.1 Notothenia coriiceps | reverse complement strand
TCTTTCAACCTTTCAACACATGATCCGAAAATGAAGAAAACACTTACAACATATGATCACTTTCACTGTACCCGTATGCCAAGGCAGGTTTGCCTTCACTAACTGTACGGAGGCTCAGTCATTGGTACATGTTTATTTATAAAGCCATGTTGGGTAAACTACCAACTTATATATGCTCTCTGATCTCACAGAGAGTGGCAAGTAAGTAGCTATTGCCTGAGATCCCAGGATGTGTTTTTATTACATGTGCCAAGTGCTAGGACTGTTTTAGGTACTAAAGCTTTTATGTGTGCTGCTCCTCTAGCTTGGAACACTATGCAAACATTTTTTAAACTGAGCATTTTGGTTCCCTTGCATCATTTTAAAGCTCGGATAGATGAAATGTTATTAGATACCTGTCATTGTGAATAGGTTGCTAATTTATACCCCTGTAATTATGTTCGATTGATGTCTGTTGTTTTTATGTGTAACCAATGTGCTGCAGGTCTCCCTTGAAAAAGAGATCGTTGATCTCAATGGGATTTTCACCTGGTTGAATAAAGGCAACAGACAAACAATTAAAAAACATCAGGGCCTCTGCCTCCTGCATGATGTAGCCATCACCTCGAGCCAATGGGCTGGAATCTCCAGACAGTAGCCAATCGTATACAGGTCTCAGAGATGCTGATCAATACTTTCAACTAGAGATTTTACATTTTTTGTCTGACAACATGGATGACACGAAAAAATTCAAAGAGGAGATCATATTCCAATACGGCTCACTCCCGGAAAGCCTTAATAAGGCCATTATATCCCTAATACCGAAAAAGGATAAAGACTTAATGGACCCAGCTAATTACAGACCTATTAGCCTCATAAATGTTGACTGCAACAACATATTATCTAAGACACTAGCTCTGAGATTGGATCAGATACTACCAAAGATCATCCATAAAGACCAAGTGGGATTTATAAAAAATAGATCCTCAACTGATAACATGAGAAGACTATTACATTTAATTTGGATGAATAGAAATAATCCACAACCTGTATCAGCCATATCCCAAGACGCTCAAAGGGCTTTTGACCGGGTGGAATGGGCATTTTTACTTTCAACAATGACAAGGATGGGGTTTGGGGATGACTTCTGTAGATGGATAAGAGTTTTGTACTCAGGCCCTAAAGCTGCAGTTTTTACTAATGGGTTGATATCCCAGTTCTTTGACATATCCAGATCAACCCGCCAGGGATGCAGCCTCAGTCAACTTTTATTTACGATCTTCCTTAAACCGTTGGCTGCAATTATTAGAGAGGATTCAAGAAGAAAAGGAGTTGCTGGAGGTGGCAGGGAGCATAAGCTTTTTCTTTACGCGGATGACATTTATCACTGAGTCAGGATCCGACAAACTCCATCAAAGCATTATTAGAAGTTATGGAAGTATATTCTAAAGTGTCTGGTTACTGTATTAATTGGCACAAATCAGAGCTCATGTCAGTTTCTCAAACCTGCTCTCAGAATCTGCTATCCACCTTCGATTTTAAATGGTTTCCAAATGGCATGTCTATCTAGGGATATAACTAAATTCGGATATAAGAGTAACTATGAATACTAATATGGAAAAACTACTGAACAAATGTAACAGGTGCAAACGCACTACAACGGCCCAAAACACTTCATTTAAGAAATGCGCTTCAGAAACGATGCAAATATAACAAATCTAAATGTACCAAGCACATGAAGAAACATCTTCAGCAACATGACAACACATGCAGAATTTAGAAAACCAACCTGACAAGGGACATTGAATCACATCAGCACGTGTCACGGTACTGTTGTCTTAAAGTGTAATTTCACCTAAATTATAAAATACAACTTGTGATGGATGGGTGTGTCCCTCAATGTTACAAATTTGAGTAAAAATACCTACAAAACACGCCTTAGTTAAGCCCATGTTGCATGGCATAGGTATTGCAGAAAAGAGTAACACTGGCATTGAAAGTAGTCCAGGGTTTAAGGAGAATTGTGCATCACCCACATGTGGCATCTATTGCACGTCTGTCCGTCCTGGGAGAGGGATCCCTCCTCTGTTGCTCTCCCTGAGGTTTGTCCCATTTTTCCCTTTAAACTGTGGGTTTTCTCTGGAAGTTTTTCCTTGTACGATGTGAGGGTCTAAGGACAGAGGGTGTCGTATTGTCATACTGATATTCTGTACAAACTGTGAAGTCCACTGAGACAAATGTAACATTTGTGATATTGGGCTATATAAATAAACATTGATTGATTGATTGATATATAGAGTAAATAAGAATATATTTCTCTATCACTCTACTGAACTAAACATTTTGATGGAAAAGTGAGTAGGTTTTTTCTCAGTGATGGTATTGTTACTCCCTGCTGTGTGAAGTGATATACAGTCTGCGATGGGAGGAGGCATTGTTACTAATAGCATCGCATTGATTTCTGACTACCGTACACATCGTTCAGATGGGATGTACAAACACACACACACACACACACACACACACACACACACACACACACACACACACACACACACACACACACAGTAGGAAAACACCTATATTTAATCCCCTCCTGTAGGCCCGCAGCAGTGAGGGATGGAGGCAGTAAAACACTTCCGACCATTAGCTCCATTGATATCTGCCAGAGGAGAGGCAGGGGGGTTGGGGGTGCTGACAGGACAAGCTGAGTGTCACAACATTATAAAGATGTTGTTGCCAGGAAGCACGAGGCCCTGTGAGCTGACAGGCTGGCATCACTCACCATGCCCCCCCGACCGGAGGCTCTGTCACTGCAACAAATAACATTTACTATGGTTACTGTAACAAATACTTTAAGTCTTGTCTCTGTTTCTTGGTGTCTCTTTATTTTAACTTGTATTTGTACTGTTACCAAACTCACACATTTTCTTCAAGAATTACTACATTTACGAGTGTGAGACTGACCGCTGAGCGGCCCGACCAAGCAAGGGGGCAGAGGCAGAGAGTTCAAATATAACCCGGTGTGGGCATTTATTGCTCCTTGTGGTACATGACACAGCCTCAATCTTACTGTCTCATGTGACCACAGTCACCAGCAACAAGGATGTCCCACACACAAACAGGAAACGCAGAGCCTAAATACCCACAGACTAATCAACCAACAAGACACAGGTGAGGGGGGAGGAGACAACACAGGGCACCAGGTGAACACAATCAACAACAATGAAGCTATACAACCTGTAACGGAGGCCGAGATCTATGTGCCCAGAGATCACCTCCGTAACAACAAGGAACGAGGTAAATCAGCAGCAGAGAAGAAGCAGCGAGGGAGGGGGTCCTGGGGGGCCGTTGCATCTGTGTTCAGTCAAGCATTGTTGTACCTTGGCATAGGTTAACATTTCATCTAAATCCATAATGATTTAAGGCACCACACAGTGTGTGAGCTGATCCACCTAAACCAAACACATCCATGGGCGGTTATAGGTGGGGGGCCAACAGGGGCCAATGCACAGTAGCACTGAGCGTGTACCCTCCTGTGGCCAACCTCCAAAAGATAACAAAAATGTTGAAAAGGTGTTGCAGCAATGACTGTGCTCTAACCCAGGCCAAAGTTTAATGTAAACTTTATTTTCCAATAATTTAATGAAATAAAATTGTAAATAAGTTATTGAAACAAATTATGTTACTAAACCAACACATTTTAAGAAATAAAATAAAAGAAGGCTGCATAATTAATGTATTTATTACCCAAAATACATTATTGCATTCAGTTTCATCAGCGTTTCAAGGGGGCACTAATAGTGCTGCAGACTGTGCTGTAATTTGGGCCAAAGTAACTGAGAATAATCAACTAAACAAAAATTGTCATTAAGTCATTGACATGCATCCTGTTGGTTAAAAAAATGGTAACAATAATGGTATTTCATGTTTTTTTTGTGTGTGTTATAACTTTATACTGAACTAATGTCTTGAACACTGTCTCTATTTCCTTTGTCCCTATCGAATGTGTGCCTCATATTAAAGAACTCGCCCCAGCACGGCCCCCCAATCAAATTCATCTAACCTCCACTGAACACACCTGACCAATGGTGCATTCTGGGACTGCAGCTGACCTGCTCATGGTGGATCCTGCAGCAGTGACTTGAAGTAAGTTCTTCCTTCACTGAAGACCCCCTACCCTGCTTTTGAAGTACAATACAGTAATATTTACTCTGAGTACATTCTAACTGACTGACCTACCTGTTATCCAAGTGCATTTTTACACAAGTAATGTCCCTGCTAGTTTATGGAAAACCTGCTTTATTATTGAATTATAAAGTAATTTAATGTGAATATAAATATTGTCAAATACTAAAACCATGACTTTAGTGGAGTTAGTGGAAATTGTAGCACTGACATAAAAACAGAGTTCACCTGTACTCCTCTCGTACTGCCACACCAAGCTTTTGGATAAATGGATTAAATCCCGGGATAAGTAATCAAGATACAAAAGAAGATAATTCCCTTACTTTAACAGAAAAAATACGTAATCCGATTACTGTTACATTTCTAAAAGCAGGTGAACCTATATGTTCATAAAATAGTGTGTGTGAGCTTAACTGTGTGTATTAAACAAACAGAGCATTTTTAAACTGTAGGATGTGCTCATGTGTTTCAGTGTTGGTGTACAGGCTGCTGCCTGAATCTGCTGAGTGTAAGGCAAGTTTTCCTAAAATCATTTCTGATGCTAAATATCTTGGTTTCTTCTTTCTAATGTCACATTGTTCTGTTGTCTGACATCATACACATAAGTAAAGAACATCTTATTGATTCTAAAACTACACCAGAGACAGGGCAATAACTGACAAGACGGACAAAACGGACAAAGGGAACATCACAGAGGTAGAGCATCATCCATGGCATACATGATATACATGATACGCGATACGCGGTATGTAAACCATCCTGCACATACTGCAATACAACACATTATATGCATCAAATACGTAGTACATCACATTATAACTTTATTTTGGTTTTTCAATTATTTGAAAGGGTGGAGTTCTCCAGCACTTCAAGTCACCGCCACAAAAGGGCCCCATATTTTCATGTAAATATCCATTCTATTTATCATCTTATAGCATAATCTTTCTTAGGAGGAGATTTTGGCTATTTCGTCCATCCATTCCATATATCCCCTCTAGTTTTCCAATGTCGCAACACTATCCTACATCCAGTAATAAGTGATATTCTGCACCATGAGATCTGATGGGCATTCAGACCACTTTCCTTTGGTACCATACCTAGTATGCAAAGCATCTCGTCTGTATTTCCCTTGAAACTTTAAACCATGACCCAATAATTTCCCCCCATGTTTCAACAGTTATCTCTTCCCCTGTGTCCTTCTCCCAGCATCTCTTAAGGCCTACACATTTGGGTGGAGGAGACTCCCTCATAAGGTTATAAAGGGCATGACGTTTTAGTTTTTAAGTGCCAGTCTCTTTCTAGCCTGACCTGTGTCTCTGTTTTTGAAATAAGTGGTAATTGTTTAAGACGTGTCAGGATACAACTCCGCAGCTGCAAGGTTTTCCAAAAGTCCCTACCTGGGAGTCTATGCTTTTTCCTTAATTGTTCGAAGGACATAAATTGATCTTCTTCAAATAGATCCCCAAAGTAAACAATTCCCAATTTAAACCACCCAGACCAGTACATTTTTCTTTGCCTATTTTCAGATTTGAATCATGCCATAGTGACGTTTTACGAGTAAAAGTGGGGTTTGAGCCTGTAATCTTGTGTGAGGTTCTCCATGTTTCCTGTGAAAAGGTGAGGACTGGGTTATCATAAGGGGTGACCCCATTTGTGTGCGTAATAAAAGCATGGATAGGGTGAGGGTTTACAAGGTCTCTCTCGATAGAAACCCACATTGGGGCTTGTCCGGCTGTTATATATATTTTTGATAGCTGTTTCAAACAGAACGCATAATGATACCAATCTATATGGGGAAGGCCTAGGCCACCGTCCTCTATGGCTGCATAAAGTTTTGTGCGATTTATATATGGTCTTTTGCCATCCCATAGAAAGTTGCATACAACTTTATTATATTTCAATAATGCATTGCGTGGTAAGCTTAATGGTAGCATATAACTTACATAGTTAATTTTAGGGACTATTACCATCTTTAGAATATTGATTTTCCCCAAGAGTGATAACCCCAGCTTAGACCAATTTTGTAAAATAGGTTCTATTTTTTCGATTAATGGAATTAGGTTGTTCGTCATTATGTCTTCCAGCTGTGGAGTGAGCTTGATACCCAGATATGTTAGGCCAGATGGCCGCCATGCAAATTGCCATCCCTGTCTAACACTAGGAGGGCAGAGTCTCGATAGGGGCATTGCCTCAGACTTTGACCAGTTTATTTTGTAACCTGACACGTCTGAAAAAGAGTCGATCACGTTGAGGATGTGAGGCACCGTTGTTGCGGGGCTTCTGGTCAGTATCAAAATGTCATCCGCATACATGAGCAGCTTATGTTCCTCTCCACCAGCCTTTATGCCCACTATTTTGTCATTTTGCCTAATAGCAATTGCTAATGGTTCAAGTACCAGCGCAAAGATTAAGGGAGATAAAGGACAACCCTGCCTTGTTCCTCTATGAAGCTCAAAAGGGGGGGATTTCCTGCCATTTGTTACCACAGATGCCTTAGGATTTTGATATAATAATTTGACCCATTTAATAAAAGATGGACCAAGGCCGAAGTTCTCCAGCGTCTGGAAAAGAAACGTCCACTCTACCCTGTTCAAATGCTTTCTCAGCATCAAGCGAGAGAGCTACGTTATACCAGGTTCATTTCCAGCTTGCCACATAAGATGAAGCAACCTGCGTAGATTGTCAGACGATGTTCTATTTTTAATAAAGCCCACTTGGATAAGTTTTGGTAGACAACCCTCCAGTCTAGACGCCAAAATCTTGGATAGTATCTTAGCATCAACATTAATCAGTGATACGGGTCGGTAGCTACCACACTGCTGCGGGTCCCTACCTTTTTTATGAATCAAAGTGATTAAAGCAGTTTGCATACTGTCTGGGAGGGATCCCCTCTCTAACGCATCTCTAAAAACTCCAAGTAGCCTTGGGGCAAGTAAATCTGAGAAGGCTTTATAAAAATCAGCTGGGAGACCGTCCTCCCCAGGGGATTTACCATTCTGTAAGTATTTTATGGCCTTTTTAACCTCCTCTAATGTAATGTCCACTCCAGTTTCACCCCGTTCTTCGTCTGACAGGGTTGGGCATCTTATCTCAGATAGAAAATGTCTTACATTCTGACCCTCAGGATTGTCTGATTTATAGAGATCTTGATAAAATATGTTAAATATAGCGTTAATGTCTGTCTCGTCTTTCTTCAGATCGCCCCTATCATTTTGTATTGCTGGTATTATTGATCGTGTATACTGCTGCTTTGCTCTCTTGCTCTCTTGTTCATAATATTTCTGTTTAGTTCTGAATAATGTATATTCTACTTTCTTCTGTAATATGGAGTTAAATTCGACTTTTAGTTTGTTTAGTTCCAAAAGGGTAGCGTGGTCAGGCTGGGAAGAGTGTACATTTTCCAGATTTTTTATTTCCAGCTCCAATTCCTTAAGCCGTTGAACCGATTTCTTTTTCAGATATGAACAGTGTTGAATGAGTCGACCTCTAATGACTGCCTAATATGCATCCCACTGCACGGCTGTG
>NW_011353904.1:0-3858 GCF_000735185.1 Notothenia coriiceps | reverse complement strand
AAAATGATGACGGATCAATATTTTTCAAATTTTTTTCCTCAATTTTTTCATCAAGTGTTTAATTTACATAATGATTTAATTAATTACGATAAAAATGTAAGCCTTTAGATACCAGTTTTGATCGTATACCAGTAACTGCTTTTTTGAAAAAATACACTATAATTCAATATTCTAAAAACTATTTTGACTTTATTATTAGTATAATCAGCTGATCCATCTTACTAATAAATGAGGGACTGTTAACCTACAAGATTTGTACCATAGACTTCCATTATAACCACATTTTTTTATCCCCTCCCCCCCTTTAAATGAAAGTGAAAAAAAGATTTTGCACTAATTGTCCTCTGCATTTGACCCTAAATGTTAGTGGTGCCATGGCAGCCCGGGGACCGACTCTAATTCTAAGGTGACTTGGTCAAGAGCAATGGCAGGGGGATCTGAACATCCCTAACATGCATGTTGTTTTAGGAGTATAATAATTATCTTTATGCTGGTTGGTCTCCCACCCTCTGCGGGTTATCAGCACAAATTATGTCCCCATATGATCAAATCCACCATCCCCCCTGATTTTTTTTTTACAACTTGAGTACTGAGAGTAACCCAATACAATCAATTTTATTAGTTCTAAATTGCAAGCCTCTTGCAATAATTAAATAATTCTGGGAGAGGTCAAGTATATAGATACTAGAATATAATGTTAAATGTCAGGTTCCTCAGAGACGTTAGGGGACACATTTTGACATTCTGTCAATGTGTCCCCTGGTTGAATGGCCCCATCTCTGACAATCCACCCCTTGCCAACAGGACTCCATAACAAGGGTTTGGGTTCGGCCTGTGACACCATATCGCTGTCTGAAACATTGCTCTTTGTACATGTTGTTGAAATGCATCCTCTGTTGGCGCAGATTTTCCGAGGCTGCATCTGTTGTTGATGCAACTATGAACCTCAGTTCATCCAAGTTAGTGCACATCAGTCCAATTTCCTTTTTCTTTGTTTCATATAGCAGAAGTGCAAATTCTCTTGCAACTGGCAAAGACTCTTCCAAGCTGGCAGAGAGTCAAAAATGGGCCAGATATTTGAGCTTGCTGAGATGGGTCTTGAGTTTGGTGAATGCTGTTGTCTTTCCTATTCTGTACAAACTACTTGTTGTGCCACAGCCAGTGAGTGCATGACATGCTGGTAGACAGTTAGACATGTAGTTGTCGCCCACCTTCAGGACCATCTCCAACTAAACGGCCTCTTTGAGAAATTCCAGTCCGGTTTTTGTTCCGCCCACAGCACCAAAACAGCTCTGGTCAGGGTCACAAACGACCTGCTGATGGCGTCTGAACCTGGTTCCCCATCTCTCCTCATCCTCCTGGATCTGACTGCAGCATTCGGCACTGTCGGCCATAACATCCTCCTTCAGCGCCTCCAATACACCATTGGACTCTCTGACTTCGCCCTGAGCTAGTTCCAGTCCTACCTGTCTGGAAGAACAGAGTACGTCTCCTTGGGAGGTGCGAGGTCCCAGACACACCCTGTCACCTGTGGTGTCCCTCAAGGGTCGGTCCTCGGGCCCACTCTGTTCACCCTGTACACTCTGCCCCTTGGCCGTGTCATCAGCCAGCATGGAATATCATTCCATTGCTACGCTGATGACACGCAGCTATATATAAAGACAGACCCTATCCCAAATGCATCCTCACTGTCACCATCATCATCATCACCGTTCCCATCAACATCCTTAAACACCTGGATTGAGGAGATAAAGGCTTGGATACAACACATCTTCCTGCAGCTAAATAGCTCCAAAACAGAGGCTATTTTATTTGGCACGTCACCAAACCAGGTCCAGTCATCCCCCATAACCCACATCACCTTTTCTGGCCAAAACATACCCCTCTCCACATCAGTTACCAACCTGGGTGTAAGATTTGACAGACATCTGACCTTTGACACCCACATCAAACACCTGTGCAAACCTCCTTCTACCACCTCAGGAACATTGCAGAACTCCTGTCAGAAGCTGAACAACTGGTCCATGCCTTCGTTACCTCAAGGCTTGACTATTGTAACGCTCTCCTCATCGGGACTCCGAGCGGGAGCCTTCAGAAGCTCCAATACGTACAGAACAGTGCCGCTAGGATCCTGATGAGGGTGAGAAAGTACAACCGCATCACACCGTCCTTCATTCCCTCCACTGGCTTCCTGTCTCATTCAGGATTGAATACAATTTCTCACTGCTCGCCCATCAGTGTATGCACAGGAATGCTCCTTCATACCTAAAATAACTACTCACATCATAAATCTCCACACGCAACCTCCGTTCCACAACAAACCATCTGCTTCGCCCCCCCAGGACCAAACTCTCCACAATGGGGTATCAGGCTTTCTGTGGAGCTGCTCCTCATCTGTGGAATTCCCTCCCAGACCACCTGAGGACTCCACAGGCCACTGAAGCCTTTGAGAACGGCCTAAACAATTTTTTTTAGGTAAAAGTGCAGATCTGTAATGAGGACCCATCTCTGAAGAATAACACAAGTGTTATAACCTAAAGCAAAAGAAAATGTCCCAAACAACAGGAAGTACTTGAGGAGTAGTGGAAACAAGACTACACTCTGCATGTTTGTGAGCAACTACATTGTCACTGCTGCCCCGCAGAGACTACACTCAGGATTTGACGAAGGGGAGGAGGTGAAGAGAATCTGCACAGCAGGAGTCAGCAGTTTGACATCACTGTACAGTGATCAGGAGGAGGCAGTCACAAGGATTGAGCTCCATGCCATACATTCCCGCATCATTGTGAGGTCTGATGACACAGGTGTGGAAGTACTGCTCATATATTATGCAAGCAAAGAAATGTTTGGTTCATCTCTAGTGTACATGCATGCAGGCCATGGAATGAGAGAGAGATATGTCCCCATCAACATCATATGTGACAATATTGGAAAAGACATGTCTAACTGTCTACCAGCATGTCGTGCACTCACTGGCTGTGGCACAACAAGTAGTATAGAATAGGAAAGACAATAAGCATCAGCAGGTCGTTTGTGACCCTGACCAGAGCTGTTTCAGTGCTGTGGGCGGAACGAAAACCAGACTGGAATCCCTCAAAGAGGCCGTTTAGTTGGAGATGGTCGTGAAGCTGGGCGGCAGCTACATGTCTAACTGTCTACCAGCATGTCATGCACTCACTGGCTGTGGCACAACAAGTAGTTTGTACAGTATAGGAAAGACAACAGCATTCACCAAACCCAAGACCCATCTCAGCGAGCTCAAAGATCTGGCCCATTTTGGACTCTCTGCCAGCTTGGAAGAGTCTTTGCCAGTCGCAAGATCATTTGTGCTTCTGCTATAAGGAAAAAAGAAAAAGGAAATTGGACTGATGTGCACAGACTTGGATGAACTGAGGTTCATAATTGCATCAACAACAGATGCAGCCTCGGAAAATCTGCCGCCAACAGAGGATGCATTTCAACAACATGTGCAAAGAGCAATGTTTCAGACAGCGATATGGTGTCAAAGCCCGAACCCAGACCCTTGTTATGGAGTCCTGTGGGCAAGGGGTGGATTGTCAGAGATGGGGCCATTCAACCACTGCTACTTACAAAACCCCCAGCACCTACAGCCTAACGTTTCTGAGGAACCTGACATTAAACATTATGTTCTCGTATCTATATACTTGACCTCTCACTGAATTATTTGATGAATTGTATACTGTACTTTGAATTAAGGTTCCAGTTAAAACCTGTACTATTTACACATATGTTTTAGAGGCTTGCAATTTAGAACTAATACACTTGATTGTATTACGTTACTCTTATTCTGACTATTTGGTGATGTAGTTCAGCCACCTGGTATTTCCCTCTCCAAAT
>NW_011353903.1:0-7000 GCF_000735185.1 Notothenia coriiceps | reverse complement strand
CAAATATCAGCCGTATCTTGCTTCTCCCCTCCGGTACACAGCAGTGTGGACCGTAGTGTGGAGTTGCATTAGGTAACACGAGATACGGCTGATACTTGCGCATTAGTTTCTGTTATGGATCAGTATCAACAGTCCTGCCAGTAACGTTGCTATATTATCAATGCCACTTTAGTTATAGCCTTATATTTGATAGCTAACTTCACAATGTTGTGATGTGACGTTAGCTAACATTCTGTAGCTAACGCCGGTCACTCACCAAGATAGCTGCCCAGTTCTCCACTGGTTCTCCTCACACCACAGCTCAATTTCTCTCCGATGGCCGTTATTTCTTTTAATCTTTGGCTGCTCCTGGTCTCTTGGATGCCTAGCAGGCTCATAATTATAAGGTTGTGGTCCGTCATATGCATTTGAATATTCATGTTCAACTTCTTCTTTGTCTTCTGTGTCGAAACTAGCATTGGGATCCATGTTTATTAATACGTTACACCGGCCGCTCTCCCCCTTGTTTCCCCCATGTTACGTCACACGCGGGAGGTCACGTGCCGAGGCTTTTTTATGCGGTAGTGAACATTTCTTACAAAAACGACGCCAGATGTCACTGTAGTGTATATTTCTGTATATATTTTTTGAAAATCTAGTGTATTCATCATTTTCCTACACATTTATTCACAGGTGTCTTTAACCTGGAAGTTGCTCTTTAATATAGACTTTGAGTTCATTATGGCCTTGACTTCAGGATTGTGTGGCAAATATTTACCTACCAATATTAATGTAATGGTCACGAGGATGCAGCCCGCTCATGTGTTGGGAGAGTTTTATTGTGATGTAACGGTGTCTCCTGTCCTCAGACCAGGCGGTGAAGGCAGTGTCGCAGGAAACCACTAAACTCAGCGTGGCATTCTCCAAACCCCCGCTGCCATCACAACAGGTCAGATCATTTTCGGGTGGGGCTGTACCAAACGTATTTTTTTCTTCCTTTTTTTGTTTTACAGTCAAAGCTTGGATTAGAGTTACTGAATGAAGCTCCAACGTCATCACCATGTTTATGACAGATCAAGAAATAATAAAACACTTTACAGTTGTAGTTATGGATATAATGGGCAGTACCTTAAGGGTTCAGATCACCTTTATTCATCTCGAGAGGCAATTCTTTTTTTCACATTGTTTTACAATTACACACATAGGTACACACACATTCAAAATAGGTACCCAGAAGGCAAACTTTCACCTCTCCAGCTACCTATTTTTAGTCCGATCTTAAATCAACGACCCCTCGGTTCTCAAGCCAAGTCTCTACAGACTGAGCTACTGCCGCCCCCAACATTCATTTTCCATTTCTCTCTCTCTAAATCTACCTGTCCTTTGTCTCTGCAGGATGGAGAGAAGTTGTCTGAGTGGGTCCTGAAGAGTGTCCTCTCTCTGTCCACTGTGTATTACTGGCTGCCCAAGAGCCAAGGTAAACCCACCAGAACAATCAGGAATCCGTTCAGAAGAACAGCACGATCCCTCGGTTTATGCTGATGATCGTTTACTTCATAACATTTACTCTATACATTCAGGTCATCATGTTCCATCCAGTCTGCTTTGAATAGGGATTGATTTAAGAGTTAACATGAAAGACTGGATGACGTGAAGCTTCTTGTATACCTGCTTTGATACTCACTTTACTTAATTTATTTGTGTCATCTTGTGTTGGAAAAACAAAGTGTGTGTGTGTGTGTGTGTGTGTGTGTGTGTGTGTGTGTGTGTGTGTGTGTGTGTGTGTGTGTGTGTGTGTGTGTGTCCTCAGGTGTGAGTCTGCGACGACAGGTGAGAGACGCCACAGTCGATGTGTTGGAGGGAGTCACACAGCTGGTGGAGGTCATACTGAGCTCCCCACTGCAGAGGTACACACACACATATTCATTTCATATATCATAGTTACACTGGTGTCTCCATAATAACATTTTAATCAGTAGTTTATTATTATTGCAAACATGTTTTCAGTTCTTAGTCCTTAACAGACCTCTTACAACATTTCTTATTTTAGTCATGGAACTGAATTAGTATAACATAACCACCTATTGTAAATATTAAATGATACACTTATGTATTTATGTTAATAAGCTGGCATACTAACACACACATTAATTGCACTTTGATTTAAGATACCGTAATAAAGAACAGAAAAGATTGAAGTTGAAGACACTGGGTCCAGGAGTATTACAGTTACAGTATTACAGCTACTCTGCTTTTAATTTAATTAAAATTCCTCCCAATCTCTTCCTCCCTGCCTTCAGTCTGTCTCATGAACAGTTAACTTCAACCGGAGGCGTCTGGTCTGCCTGCGACAGCTTAACCCAGCTGCCCCGAGGTCAGTAGTCTGAACAGGATTAACAAAAAAAAAATCATCTACTTGCCCAAAGACAGTTTTAACTTGATCAATTTGAAATCATTTTTATTAATAGTTAGTTTTCTTAAGTTAAACTCAATTTAATATACAAGTGTTATAGTCTTCATGTTCTGTCTAGCAAAAACCAGCATTTCAATTCCACCACAGTTACATAAAACATGAATATTGTCAAATGTATGTCAACATGCTTTTACTGTCATTATGTTTAATCATTTACAGGGAATCATAACTAGTTTTTCAATTTCAAGCTTTGTGATGGACATTTTTTATATTCTGCAGACAATAAGGCAGCTCTGTTGGTGGTTCTGTCCGCTCAGATTGGAGTTGTTAAAGATGCCATAGAGGAAATAGAACAGGTACACGCACACACTCACACACTAGAGGCAGATTTTTTCGGGGATCCCACAGTGCATGAGGTCAATTTCACTTTTATAATACACAGGAGCAGGTGGGAGAGGAATCACAGTAACATCATGCATCAATAATAATAGTAATAATCAAGTAATTGAATATATAATATTCTGAAAGTAGCCATTATTCATAAAGTGTAACATTTTGGAATGTAAGTCAAAAGATCTGAGTATTTCTTTCACTTTAAAGCCATACAACAGACCTCAAATACATTTTGAATTACTTCCCATGAGTATTTACATTCACTGTAACTGTATACTACTCCAGTACTCTGAATACCTCCCCCCTCAGGCGTTATCGGAGGTTCAGGACCCCTTCAGTGACGTCCTGGACGATGACCAGGATCCTCGAGGAAACCAGGACACCTATTGGTCGGAGAAGGACCGCCTTGTGATTGGTCCGTGTCAGGGCCTCATGAAGGCATCCGCGGCGTGCCTGAGGAAACTGACGTCTGCCGTCAAAACCCACGGGGACGTCTCCACGCCTCAAAACGTGGCTCAGCTCGACGACCTGGCCGATATCACCAAGGAACTCAGTCCTGGGTGGGTGCACACGCACGCACACACACACACACACACACACACACACACACACACACACACACACACACACACACACACACACACACACACACACACACACACTACTACTACTACTACTACTACTACTACTACTACGTACGTACGTACTACACACACACACACACACACACTACTCTACTACTACACACACACACACACACACACACACACACACACACACACACACACACACACACACACACACACACACACACACACACACACACACACACACACACACACACACACACACACACACACACACACACACTACTCTCTCTACTACTACTACACACACACACACACACACTACTACACACGCACACACACACACACACACACACACACACACACACACACACACACACACACACACACACACACACACACACACACACACACACACACACACACACACACGGAACTTCTCAGTCTGACTTCCCATAATGCAATATGTGCGGTGGGAAACACAGTGTAGTTTTCTGGTTTGTCAGGACCGATCGTTATTCAATTAAATGACATTATTTTATCGCACATTTTTACTTGAAATTTCATATTTCATTGCTATATCAACTTACATTTTTATCTTTGTATTAGGGTTGTCAAGTTAACGCTTTAATGCAAACATTTTTTAACGCCACTAATTATTTGAACGTGCGATTAACGCATGTATTAACGCGTGTATTTGTCCTCAGCCCGTCCTGTAGTTTCAGAGCCCAAAGGCTTGACGTTGTCATTGTTAGTTGGATGGTGGGAGATTCTAGCGAGAGATATGGATACAAAAAAAGGTGTTTTAAACAGCAAGCCAAGCACACAGCTGATGCCGACAGCCCCGCTCCTGCTGCTCGCTTGCGGCAGACCACGCTTGAAAGTTTGCCGGGGAGACGCCTGGACAACAACAGCGATAGTTAAAAGTATGGCTACAGCTTAACATTGTGGAGGACGAGGGGCTGCGTTAGATAATTCGGGTCGCATCCAACGTGCCGACTGCACATCACAGCGCATTATTTTGACCCACAGTGGGAACTTCAGTCTCCTGCTGTGACTGTTATGAAGACAGAGGAGCGGCATTTCGCCGACAACTGTAAACAGGCTTGTCTGTTTGAGCAACTGGCTCAGTGCAGAGAAGTACACAGGGTTGGGAGAGAGTGTAAGAGAGAGAGAAAGTTTCCAGGTTGTTGTGGAGAATATTCAGGAGAATATTTGTCATTGTTCCAATGATGAACATTGCATAAAGCATATTTGTCCACTCATATGTTGATAAGAGTATTAAAAACCTAATAAAAATATATTCCTCTAAGGTACATTTAGAACAGACAATGCAGAAATTCAATTAATTTGCGATTAACAATGGATATCATGAGATTAAATATTTTTAATCGATTGATAGCCCTAGTTTGTATAGTTATTTGTATTTTATGAATTCTTTATTGCACATTTTCAATGTATGTTTATCATAGTGACAAATGGATAAAAGCACAAATCTGCTACATAAAAGCCTTTGGTTGGTCTGTTTGATTTGCTCTGTTCATAATAAAACCAACTGTTAGCTTGGTCTTCAATATCAGGATACATGTATTTATTATCTTTGCAAGAATGGAAGTAGTCATCACACACAGGGCTGCGTGGGACAACTAGTTCCCAGAACAGAGTCCTTGACATGCTTATATACAAGAGAGGGTGTTACAGTCTCAAGATGCAGAATACCGGTTCAAAGTTCATTAGCTAAGGCCCACGTAAGCAATAAACATGACAGTCATATGTCTATCTCCATAGAGTCTGAATCATCATGTGAATCGTTGTCACTATTGTAACAACAACGTTTTTGATATGCCTAAAACAGTCCTGACGCTCTTCTAGGTAATCATACATCCTGTTACGTACACAGCTACTACGTAGGGCCTTTGTTATCATGTGCTACTCTGATATTAGAAGAGTACATTTTGTATTTTCCCAACACCAATCTTCATTTAACTTTTGGCCAGCTTTTGATCAATTCGCTTTTTTTCTTTTCTTTTTTTAAACAAAATCAATATCAATCAACATTTTTGTCCAATAATGAAACAGTCAAAAAAAATCTCTGCCTCTTCCTGTCTCCTCCTCAGTGTCGATGATCTAGCTCTCTGTCTCTATCCACCCATGGACTATAGCGGAGTAGAGGACAATGTAAGACACACACACCTGTAACATTTGTAATTATAAAAATGTCACGCCAATCTCTGATGGTATATAGTATATTGTCTGAAGCATTAAACCACCACGTGTTAATCCTAGTTACTCATGAGACAAAGTCTCATGTTTTGTGTTACGAGTATGCTTTTTTTATTAATCAAAAATGGACCTCGGCTTACAATATACCAAAGGGTTCTTAATGAGGGATCAGCCATGTCAATAATCAGTAATCTCTCTCTTATCATCAAAATGCGATATTTTTTGACAATGGAGCAAGACAATGCAAGACTCTCACATACGCACACACAAACTCCCTCATTACGCCTGTAATATTTTGATATACAGTATGCAATATGTGCACTGATGTAAATTGCAACTTTATGTTTTCTGAAAGCATTTATCTACGAGGTGGTTCTTTGCGTTACTAATGAGACAAAGTTTCAGGGTTTTGAGGGTTAAAAAAATATATTTTGTTGCTATGATGAGCGCTTAATGAATCTAGTTTAATTTCAAATCACCTAAAAATGATGCCAGTAATCTGGAAAAGTGTTGCCATATTGTATTACAACCATGTAAATGTTGTGCTCTTCTCAGGCATGGTGTGGCTTGACTGTGTTCCTGCAATTGTGAAAAATGAAAACCAGATGTGTGTTACACAGGGTTCTTACAGTCATTAAAAACCTGGAAAAGTCATGGAAATTTTAAATGCTAATTCCAGGCCCTGGAAAAGTTATGGAATACAATATCTTTCCCAAAGTTTTGGAAAAGTCATGGAAATGTAACTGCATCAAATATCATTTATATTTTAGCTAATCGCCGAAATAGTAATACTATAACGATAATAAATACTGCATCGTATAGTAATGAAACGTAAAATGGCATTTAACTGACGCGGTGTTTTGCTGGTGAGAGATTTTAGTTGCTTTAGCCTGTAGAAGCTAGTAAGCCTACGATTTGATTTGATTTGTTTTAGATAGGCAAAACATGTTTCATATGCAGACCTTATTTTCCTGTTCCATGTTAAAATAAACCATTTTCAGTGTTACCGCTGAGAAAGAGTAATTTTTTGGTTATGGAAAAGTCATTGAAAATCATTGGTGAAAAAGTGTATTAACCCTGGTTACAGACAAAGAGTTATTTAGTAATAATAATAATACATTACATTTTATAAAGTGCTTTTCCTGGTGCTCAACGCGTGTGCTTGAGTTGCTGAGCCGCTACCTTTTTAAAGTTTCATACATAAGTCGAAACTCTGTTGACTGGGTTAAGACAAACCCTGGTAAAATATGCACATTTCAAAAGAGCATTGTTTAGAGCAGTTAAAGGTGGTCTTTACCCTTTATATACAGCATTGAGGAATATTATGAAACGTGTCATTCAATATTCATATTAAAATATAAAGGACTTTCTTTTCTCTCTGCAGGTTTCTAAATTGGGAGCACTG
>NW_011353902.1:20666-27545 GCF_000735185.1 Notothenia coriiceps | reverse complement strand
TGTGTACATCACCATTCAAACATCTTTTAAAAGTTGAACAAACCCCACACAGCTCAGTGAAATGTTGACTTTATTTGATAATTTCAGTAAAAACTAACGTTCATATTTCCCTTTTTGATTATAATACTGATGAACGTTCAAAACAAAGCACTTTGGCAACTTACCACATACGTTTTAAAATGCTTAATAAGCCCCGTAACTTTCATGATATAATTTCTCCGTCATAATCGTTTGTTTCCGTGAACGTCCGACTGTTGTGTGACGTCAAATGCTGCGGATGCAAGGCATTGTGGGGCAGCATTTTCTCCTTTCCTTTCGGTGAGGGAGGTCCAGTGGTTCCTAAGCTAAAGGAGGTTATAAAGGAAGTTTGAAACCTCCTTTCCTTTCATTTGGAGAATTGGAACGGCACTTAACATGGCTGCCACTGACGTACTTCCGGGTCATTTCACTTGGTTAGGAACAACCAAGGAGCTAAATGGACCATTGGAACCCAACCCTATTGTCTGCTCTGCGCACTGCGCGTTCACGTTGAGAGCAGGTTAGGGAGGGGCTGCAGCCAGGGCACGTACGGGAGTGCCGCGGGGCACGTGTGGGGATGTCTGACAAAATTACAACGCGCATTTGGGGCATTGTAGTATATATTAGAAGCTTTTAATCGGCAGGTGCTCAAGCACTACCTAGAGTCTATGTGTGCACGTCTCTGTAAATAGGTCTACCAAAAAACGACTAACTCTAATTCTACCTCTCAAACACGTGCATTTTCGCTAAAATAAAAAAAAACGAGTTGTGTGATTTGTTTCTTCAATTTCACGAATTCTATATTACACATGGGGAGTAACTGAATCACAAATGGTCATTTTTGCGGTGAAGTATTCCTCGATGCTCCTTAAAATATTCTGTCCTCAGTCAATTCCTTATCTAGTTAGCTACGCCTTATATCATTTTAGTTTTGATATCTGTCTCGGAGATAACAGAATAGCACAGTGAAAGTACAAAGCGATACATAATAGACAACGTTAAAAACGGTCGGACAAGAATTGAGTTATACTAAAAAACATTCAAACCAAAATGAGCTGGGAACCTGCTCATTTTAGGGATGAATGTTTCTATGTGCATTTAGAATGATAAAAACATTGGAAAATACTTCTGGGGAACTTTGGAGACAGCACTCTGTACCAAATTGGGCAGACAGTACTGACCAAGTGAGTTTCAATGCAGTGGATTTCATTGCAACACTTTGTCATTCGGAGTGACACTTGGGTAATGCAAGACTGGCAGAAGGAATAGAAACAGTATTGACAGTATGCCAAGAGGAATGGTGTGTCAGTTGGCTGTACTGTACTTGAAAACTATTTTCTTCTAAAGTTATGGTACCTTCAATATTTAAAAAAGGGGCTTAATGAAGGAAATATTGTAATGAGACATTTTTTAATGCATTTCGGAAAGCCTAATTTCTCCAAACGGAGGTACTATGGAATTTTGTCCGTAATGATGGCGCTATATGAAAAGTCTAAGGATCACTAAAGTTATAGGAATTCCTCTTGAGTATGACATGATGAGCATATGTACAACATTTCATAAGAATCGACCCATTAATAACCCAAACCCTAACCCATTTCCATCCGTAGACATGTGATGTTAGCATGACCACATTGAGGATCGAACCTTTTTCAAAACTCTTTATCCGACAAATAACCCTAACTCTAACCCCAACTGAGGAGGACAAAAATATTTCTTGGTACATCCTAACTTCATTGGATTCATCTGACTCTCTTTGATAAGCTACATTAACGAAACAGGAGCATTTCATTTATTAAAACCTAATGATGTTTGGAGACCGGCAAATCAACAGCCAGGTGGATGACAACGGCGACAAATGAAAACTTAATCAATGTCTAGACAATGGATGGTTTCTATAAAGTGGCTGCAGGGAAGAGATGTTGCAGGCTGAGAAGAGACCGGTGAACGTGAGAGGAGGGCTAGAGGAGGGAAGCCTAGGAGAAAGAACATGAGAGAGCAGGGCTGGAGGAGGGAGGCAAAAGAAGAGAAAAAGCATGCTAAGCTCGATCGATAGTCATTTCACCAAGTCTCCACTCTGTTTTTTTTCCAGGCCACACTAATATTTCCTTCTCCTCTCTCCTCCTCTCTGTGTTCTTCTCCAACCATCAACGTATCTTTCTATTTCATTCCCACCATAATGTCTACCCCTCTTCTTTCCCCTGACGACTCTAGTCAATGCTCAGTCCTCTGCACCCTCTAATTTCCAGCCCTTTCATTTCTCTCATCCACCCACTCTCCTGCCTTACTCCCATATTGTAAATTCTCGGTGTGTTCCATGCCTATCTTTCAAACATTGTGAATTCAAGCGGTTTGGGAATAGGGCCTCTCGCTGAGGTCTCTGAAAAACAGAGGGGTATACTGCGGCCAGGGATCAGTATGAAGTCAAGCGCAAGGACCTGGCTTTTACCACACCGCTTGAGGCATCAGCATGATGTAGCAAAAAGCAACATGAACGGATAGGTCAACTCGTCTCAGCATACACCAATTTCATTTGCGTCCGAGTTGTTTGGACCCTCTACATTTTTAAAAGGTTAAGATATGATAAATGTGTTATCTGTCAGAGATGAACATGTGTTTTGAAAGATTGTGCATGTACAATGATTGTGTGCGCTGTGTGTTTTAGTGAGCCTTTGCTAATCCGCTGAACTCATTAGCCTAATTGGACAGTCTGCAGAGAGCTCCACATTGATCTGGGCCTGTTGTGATTCTACTCCTTATGAGCACTCAGTCTTTTCTGTTTCTGTCTCTCTCAAACGTCCTCCCTCTCTTCCTCTCTGCTCTGTTCCCCCTCTTGAGCATAATAATCTTTGGCACCGTGGACGCACTCGGCCCGTCTGGACACAGCTAACTGCCTGACTCTTTCATTACGCCTGTTAGTGTTACAATGTCTTCCTTTCAATTTCAATTTCCATCTGGGTGGCAGTAATGGCCAAATATGTTGGGTTCGAAAAAGCTAATGTAATGACGGACTGTTGGCAATGACAATAGTTGGGTTTTCATCCAGATGTATTTAACGGAGTGATAAAAAAAGGATGTTTCGACAAACTGCATCTCATTCCAAATGAGAAAAGTGAGTGTAAGCACTGTTTCATCTAAAAAGATTAGAGGCTTTCAACTCACAAATGCAGTAAAATATGAGTATATAGCATAATCTCTTAATAAACAACTAAATGCATGAGTCAATTATTATTAGGAAAATAATGGAGTGAAAAGGATCAAATAGTATAGCACTACAAATAATTGTATTACTTTGATATGCTTTTAGCACAGAAATATTTATTTCGTCTAACACTTTTAAATCTAGAAGGGCATTCTGAGAGTGCAGCCCTCCACCAAGGCAGTCTGTGAACGGGAAATAATGCGTGTATCCTCCCTGTGATTCGGATCGGCTCCAACATTAATTGCATGCTTCCTTTGCCCATGCTACACTCCTTTACAAAATGTAAAGGAAATCCAGCAGGTAGTTATTCCGTAATACTGCTGACAAAAACAACAACAAGCCAACTGAGCTGAAAACAGAACCTCCTTGCTGGAGTTTATAAATCTTATTTGATATTTGTCCTTGGAGGCATAAAACAACCATATTCAAATTCAAAAGCTTTTATTGTCATTGTACGGAATACAACGAGATTTATAGTCACTGCTCCAGCGAGTGCTTTAAAAACAGACATATTAAAACACAGATAGGGTGATTACACTAAATCTATGATGACAACAACATCAATGTGTTATTGAATGCAGGGATTGTTTCTGGATAGTTTAAATCAAATCCTGTATGGTGGTGAAAACAGAATCAATGGTGTTTTTGCTTGTTGACTATAGTTTTATTGTTGACCCCTATCTGAGAGTTACATGTAACACTGTTCCCTGTTTGTCTAAAGATGGGTGGATGATCCTGCTTGACCTGGAACCTCTGAGAGAAACACAGTGCTGTGCATCTGATCGTCCATATTGAGAGAGAGGAATAAAAAGGTTGTTAATGAATAACTTCCAACTATTCATCTCTACCATCCCACTTCTCTCTCCCTGTCTCAGCAGGAGTTACTTGATAATGAGCTGTGGTGTTGTCAGAATCACAGCCCATGCTCATCTATCCAGCCTGCTTAGTAAGGGGCATGGCACACCACTGTCTGCTGCACGCACGCACGCACGCACGTCAGGTATGCAAGCGTGCCGTGCACACATGCTGACACACGCGTTTGGATACAGTGCAAAAAGACTGAAAATATATTCAGGATTAAGAAAAAAACAGAAACACACACACTGAACTCACTGTACACCTGTAGAGGTACACATTCTATAAAAAAAGCCTCACACACACACAAAGAAAAGAGTGTGAGCCTTATCGCTGTGATATGAAGCTGCAATGATTATTCAACCTAAACGATTAGTTGACTGACAGAAAGATAATGGAAAACTATTATGAAAATTGATTCTTTGTGGACGTAATTTTTCTTGCAAAGATGTCAGAAAAGGCTGTTTTTAGTTTCTCAAATACAAAAATGTCCTGTTTTTCTATGTTTTATGCCGTATTGTAATCAATATTTTGGGGTTTTGGACTGACTTACAATATATTGGTCACTTTAATTTTAAAATGTTTAAAATAAATATTGAAGCTTTAAGTTACATATATTTAGGGATGGTGCTGTTTTGAAATACAGATGGGTTCTGTCTTGTCAGCTCCACTGTTTCACCTGGCCTGGCCTCAATTGCACTGATGGTGCCCATTTTTAGATGAGCCTGCTGGGGTAACTTCCAAGGTGGCGACAGCCCAAGCCACCTTCTTTGAACTTCACAACGGCTCATCAGAAACCTATACATGACTTCACAGAGACCATTTAAATATGTTTAATTAATCTACGGTTGCAGTCCTAGGGTAAAAGCTTTACTGTGTCAGTAAGTATGCACTGTGTGTGAGTATGTTAGCATTGTCTCAGGTAACATGTCAGACTATGATTACTCTACTTCTGCTTCCTTATAATATATTTCCTTCCTTTTTTCTTATTTTTCTCTCCTTTCCTTCCTCTTAGTCTTCATTCATACACTGTGCCTTCTCGACCCTTGTGTCTATCTCCCAGCATATTATAATCTCTCCTTTCCTCTCTTCCTTTCAGGAGGGTGAAGGGTAAGTGAAGATCGTTGGGCTCCATTGGAGAGGCCCGGACATCTTGTGTGTGTGTGTGTGTGTGTGTGTGTGTGTGTGTGTGTGTGTGTGTGTGTGTGTGTGTGTGTGTGTGTGTGTGTGTGTGTGTGAGTGTGTGTGAGTGTGTGTTTGTGTGCACCCCATCATTGCTCATCTCTGGCAGCCTCGCTGGCTGTTCCCCGAGCTACAAGCTACAGAATAAATACACTTTAAATCCCCACACACACACACAGACATGCACACACACACAAGCCGCCTGCTCGCTGGCAGCACTTTGCTGCTGTTAAATGAGGGGTCTAGGGACTTGTGCCAGCGAAGCCTTTGGCTACTCTAGCCCTCCTCCTTTCTGCATGCATTCCAGTCAAACACACACTCGAACAAAAATCCAAAGATACGATGGGCAGAATGGAACACGGAAGGATATTCTTATGGTAAATTAACCGGGTTCTGCCTACTGAACACCGAACCAGGTACATAAAGACGGTGACTGGGAGACACTCAAAGACTTTTTCCAGAAGATGTACTTTCTCAGTGGACAGAATTGTGTGGTATGAATGGTATAGCATGAGTCATCAGCCCAACTAGGCCCCATCCTGCTTCAGTTCACCTCTCAGGAAGCCTGGGAGGGTTAGGGGTCATTTCTTATTTTCAAGAGAAAATTGTGTTAGCCAATTGCAAGTCATTTGGTTTCCAGATATATACATGCACAGTTAGACTGAAATAGGTTATCATTAACTCTTCTGAAAGGTGTAAGGTACGACTTATTGGTTTGTTTGAGAGATCTACAGCATGATTATCCAAAAAACGACTGGGCATATTTCCATTAATGCAAGCAACCCCTTTCTCATTGTCATCTTTTTCACGTTGGGTTGGCCAATCTCCAGAAATGTGGTTTCTAGAGTTATACATCCACAGTTTGATTGATTCAGGTGCTTTGTTGGTTTGTTTGACAGTTTGTCAGCCGGATTACAAACATAACTACTGGGCATATTTCCATCAAACCCACTGGAGGTTTGTAGCGTAGGCCACGGAAGAAGCCATTCGATTTGAGGCAACCCCTTTCTCATTGTATTCACGTTTTCATTTGATACATATTGTAATGTCTTTTGGGGATGAATTGAAACAGAGCCTGTGAGACTGTTGGCTAACCTCACTACTGCTCCTGTGGCTGCAGCCAGAATGAACCATCTTGTATGAGCCTTTCCTGAAGAGTTCAGGCTGCATAGTAGGAGCAGGGATTTTAACAATAAGATATTAGATTGTAATATTCAAGTGTCCACATACTGTTGGTCATGCAGGATTGCAAAGCAATTACTTTCTACATCAATTCATAATTTAGTTTAGCTGCCTATGTTTCAGGTCTGTAGACAAACATATGGAGCTTTTTCAGTAACTCAATCAACGAAAAATTGTAGCTTCTTTCAAATTCAGTGGGCGTCTGCATCAGTCTTCATCTTCCCTGCAGTGGGCGTGGGTGCAGGTAGTGATAGCCCTCCCCTACCTCCCCACTGTTTCTCTATATGCCCATTCAGGGTATATGCAGGAATCCTGAGGTCAAATTTAATACCTTTTAAGTCCTTTTTTAAGACCCTTTCCATACATTTTAAGACCTCATCCTAAGTTTGAGTTCTAACCGGTTACATTGGCTACACACTTTACCTCACATTTACTATATT
>NW_011353902.1:19812-20636 GCF_000735185.1 Notothenia coriiceps | reverse complement strand
CCTTTTGAGACGGAAGCTGCCGCAGGGAGCAGGGAACCTTCCTCGCGGCCTAATGCCACCACAAAGAAAACCAACAAAAAGTAGATGACGACTTTCTGGTGTCGGTCCTCTTGTGCGCAGGTGGCCGCTCTTTTTTGTCTCCTTCCCGTTGGTACCGTTGGGTACGCAGGGCCCAAGAAGAAGCGGGACAAAACACACTAAAACGACCGGCCCGTCGTCGGACGGTGATTGTCCGGGGACCGTATATGATGTCGCAAGGTCGTAAAGGTCGCAGATAACACTTGCCTGTGCCTAATTACTTAGCTTACGCACACTTGCCTTCTGAGTGCACCCGGCCTTCAGATCGGTTTGATATAGGGTCCAGTGTACTCGTAAGAAGATAAAAATTATCATTTCAGTTGTGTATAGCTGCAGGATTATATCAGATATAATTCTTGCTCTTTCAAGAATGTGTATAACAAAAACATTTGTATACTGTTTACACAACTCCCACATACTGTCAGTCATCGTAGCAGGGCTAACACCGGTCCCGGGAATCGAGACCTTGTCGGGGGTCGGGTAAATTTTTAAAGGTACCCATAAACACTCCCTCGAGGAAATACCGTATGGGGCGAAATTCGGAGTGGATTTCAAATTATATAAAGTATCAAGTTCAAAACAGTTATACAATACAATAACCAGTTTTTATGACCAAAGTATTACCAAAGCCTTCCTCAAAATGACCTTACTTTCTCGTGTCTCATGTCTTTAGTTGTTTCGTCCGGTATGACGTAATTGGACTCGGGTGTCTCTTCAACTCGTCAAGTACACCTCTCCTCCGGAAA
>NW_011353902.1:0-19767 GCF_000735185.1 Notothenia coriiceps | reverse complement strand
CAACAAACCCGGGGTATTGTGGAACGGGAGGGAAAAAACAAAAATTGAAAAAACAGGGGGATTTTGATGCTTTCTTGCCAGTCCTGCGAAGATAATTCGGGTAAGATTTTTTTGGGCCCCACCAGTTTTCCCCAAAAAAAAGTCCACGGACATCTGTAATCCGAAAAAATTTGACGCTTTTTTTTGAAAAAAAAAAGTTTTCAAGTTTTTCTTTGAGCTCTGTTAAAACTCACGAAAAACTTCCCAATTTGAAAGGCTGCACAAAAGGTCCTGAAAGGCTGGGTCGCTTTAAATTTTTGGCTTTTCAAATTTTTTCAATTGACTTTTCAAAAATCAGGGGAAATTGGTTTTTTTTCCAAACAAAGTTAAAAGGAAAAAAAAAAAAAAATAACTCTTTTGTATCCGCGGGCCTTCTTTGCAACACGTCGTGGGACCACCAAACTTCCTGGAACTTGTGTTAAGTTTGCTTCTGGAGGCCTTCACCGTTAGCAAAAACTCATTAGGACAAATGACAGATTTGGAAAAACAGGTTCGAAGCGGAAGGGGGAGGTCTGCCATTTGGCCTTCGCCATCACTTTTTTTCTGGGCACTGTGGGAAAAAAAACGTAAAAACAGAAACCCACCGGGCTTTGGTCGAAGTTTTACAATTTCCAGTTTTGTTCAAGAAAAAATACTTTTTGGACAGCCGTTTGGTTAGGAGCTTCCATTAAACACGGGTTGCTTTGGTTTTCTTTTCCCTGGCAAATTTTTTCTTGGAGAAATTTTAGTTGTCGTTTCAAAAGTTGGCTGGCGGTTTTTAATTTGTTCAAACACCAGGAAACCGGCAAAAAAAAAAAAAACAGAACAGCCAAAACCCCCCCACTTTTCTCTTAATTTCATTCCAAAAAAAAAAAAGGAAAAAATTCGGGAAAAAAGTTCCTTTTCCCCTTGTCCGACCAATGGCAAAAAAAGGACTTTTCAAGGGGGGGTTCTCAAAATCCAAAAAAAAGGTTTCCATTTAAAAATGTTGCAAAAGCAAAATTACGTTTTTCCTTTTTTGGAACAAAAAAAAAAAAGGACCATTTTCTTTGATTTCCTTCGGTGTGTAAAAAACACCCCAAAAATTTTTCTTTCCCCAATAGGTGGGGGAGTGGTTCCCCAAAAAAACTCCTCCCCCCCAACCACCCAGGCCAGGGGTTTTTTTTAAAAATTTTTTAAAGGTGGGGTTTCTTTTTTTGGCCCAACGGCGGGGGGGGGGGGGGCCCCCTGGGAATAATAATTTAAAACCCACCCTTTTTCCGGGGGAATTTTAAAACCCAATTTTTTTTTGCCCCCCCAAAAAAAATTTTTCGCCCCACCACTTGTTCAAATTTTTTTTCCAGGGGGGGACCATTTTGGGAAAAAACTTAAAAGGGGGCCACAAACAAAGACCAAAGGGGCCTTGGGTTGGGGGGATGTTGGCCCCCCATAGTGAAGTGTCAACTCCTTCACACACAGTTAAACAATTTTAAGTGGTTTTTCCTGCACGGCGCCCTGACTCCACATTACCACCTCCCCCCCACCCTCGACTCTACATTTGCATCCACCTTCACACCGCCAGACACTTTGACCACCTTAGCAAACCAACCGCCTTCCGTTGACTCGCACAATACCACCACGCCACCATCCGCTACTCGACGAACAGATACTCAGCCAGCCACCCGCAGTTTCAAGCCGTCCTCTTTCACAGCCGCCCACGGCTCCGTTCTCTTACCAAGCCTCGCCCGGCTGCGCCATCTGTCCCGTGACAATGCTGCCGTGATTCTTCTTCTGGCCAATGTTACCCAACCTCTTGTAATGTTTCCCCGCAGCACACCCCCCCCGCCGTCCTTTTACTTCAATGCCTCCGTGCTGTCCCCTGCCGCCGCCAGGCCTTCTTTCAGGTGGAAACCATCCCCCCGCGCGTTCAACGCCAGTTCCTCCTGTAATGTCACCACCTTCCTGCTTGACCGCGGCACTTAAAGAACTTAGTACTCTGTGCGCCTCGTCATCCTGACATACGCCACACCCCTTCCTCCGCTCCCCCACGCCCCATCTGCAAAGCGCTGACAACTCGCGGCATGACAGTTTGGCTCTTAAGAGTATATGTGCACTCCTCTGAAATGTCCTGATAGCCCTCCTAGCTACAGTAAGAACTCCGACAGTTAGCAATTTTTTTTGGCCTTCTTGCTTTCCAGGTCTTTTTCTCAGGAAACAACGTTGCAAACAAGCCAGCAAGTAACCATGCAGTCTTCACCATTTCTCCATGTAATATGGCTTCATCTTTTTTCATCCAGTTCATGTGGTGATTTTTGAGATGCCTCTGTCGCCTCTTTCACTCGTATTAGTCGTGCGGAAAAAGTTTTTGAGCAGTTCGGTTCTGTTTGAGTCTAGCCAGCTTTTCCGCCCTCAGCTCTCCACCTTTCGGAAAGTCGGTACTAAACTTCGGGTGTTTTGTGTCGTGATGGCGCTGCAAATTGGACCTTTTAAATTGTGAAATGATGTTGTCACAAAGCAGGCAGGTGCATTTTCCCGAACCGGTGGAGACGAAGAAAAACTCCAGTTCCCAGTCCTCTTTAAATGTTCGATATTCCTCTTCATATTTCCGTTTAGTCGTAGCCATTTTTGCATAGTGCTGTATAGTTTTCCCAGTGTGACGTAGTAATTATCTCGCGCGAAACAATCAGAGCGCGAAACCTGACATAATATTTGATTGGCTATTCAGAGGGGGAGGGGCGACGACTGATGTGTGACTTGTGGATGATTAATGAAATGTTGATGAGATTCTTCTGACTTCTGTTTTTCCGTTTTTCAAAGATTTAAATTTTATTTTTTATTTTTTAAGTGGGACTTAAAAGAGCCGCAGTTAGTCTTAAAAGAGCCGCATGCGGCTCGCGAGCCGCGGGTTGAGTATCGCTGATATAGGGCTTACACACGGAGCCGTTGGACCCCCAGAGCGTTGCGTATGCCGGTCTACCCACCTTGGACCCCCCAACAGAGCAGAGCAAGGCAACGAAACTTAAACTAAGAAGCAGCATTTTACGGCGCGCTATGCATGGGGCCGCCTTGAGGGGGTTTCCCGACATGTCGATTCAGTAAATTAAAGGGTTTTTCATGTTGTCGTTGCTGTGGGACTTCTTAATACCTTGGAAAATGCCGTTCAATACTTTTTAATACTTTTTAATAGCCTTAATTTTCGCTAAATTGATTTATCAACTTTTAATACTTTTTAAGACCCCGCGGACACCCTGCCATTAGACTGCATATGTTTGAACAGGATGAGTGTGTGATGAAAGGGAATGTAGCGTGTTTTTTGTCATGCGTTTACAAAACAAAAAAACTTACGGATAAGCCTTGAGTTCAGGGCTTGGACAGAGCACCTAATTGGGCAGCCATTGGAATATAAGCAGTGTTTTGTCAGATTATATAGCTGGCTAATGGCGGTGAAATAATAATGACGTTAGCCTGTTATCTGACTACTCTTTGATAAAATATGTGCATACTTAAACAGATCCATGACACAATGAAATCTGACAAAATGGGATTATGCTGCACAGGGACAGACTATATATATCCCTGACTGTCAGTGCATCTTGTCCGGCTCTGCGTCCTTCCTACAATGTTACATCAAATAAGTGTGGCTAATACAGTCCAGCATTGCTGTCCTCAAAGTCTGATCTTTCTATGTATCTGTCTCTCTACCTGTATATCGTTCCATTCTCATTAGTCTCAAGTAACATCAGGAGGATACGTCCCTTAATGACCTAGAATGCCACACAGGTTCTGGTTCAGGCTCTTGTCATCTCATGCTTTGACTAGTTCAACTCCCTCCTGGCCGTTCAACCTACAAGTGTTATCTGAGCTCTGCAGCTAATCCAGCATGCCGTAGACGGAAAGGTTTTCAAACTACCATGGGCGGTTCTAGTGGGAGGCCAACAGGGTCCTGTGCCCCTGTAACTCTGTGCTTGGAACCCCCTTTGGCACCCTTCCAAAATAATAAATCTATGACAATGCCATTTGTGACACTTTTGCAGCCAAGTCTGTACTCTTACCTGGGCCTAAGATAAGAAGAATGGGTTTGTTTTCTGTTTTGTATGTAACCTACCCAAGTTCTCCCAAAGTACAACTCTTCTCTGCTCCCTTCACTGGTTACCATTAGATGCCCGAATCCGCTTCAAGATACCGGCCTACATTGCCATGAATGGATCAGGTCCTTCCTACATCAAGAACATGGTTAAACTATACACTCCAGCAGCTGCACTTCGCTCCAGCTTGCTACTTCCTCACCTTGAGTAGGACTCAGGTACCCAACAACAAAAACACAACTGTGTGTTTGGCTCCAAAATTACAGAAGGAGCTCCCCATTGACCAGGAAAGTCTACACATCTTCCGCCGCAGATTGAAAACCCTCCTGATTCAACTTCACCTTAATTGGCTAATAAAAAAACAACACTTTCACTACCATATGTAGCACTTTGGCTTTGGCAAGATGTGGCTTATTTGAAACCAATGCAGTAGCACTTACAATGGTTTGGCTAATTGAAAGCTAATGTACTTACAGAATTCTTGCTGTTTGAGTTTGTAAAAATGTAAAGTAATGTAAAAGTATAACCATAGTTTATTATTTGAAGACCCAGTAATCATACAGGTGACACCATTACACTCAAAACAGCTGGAGTCACAGGGCCTTTAACTGATTTTAAGGAAGTACTTGACATAATTCATGTGAGAGTCTTCACTGCTACTGACAGCATGGTACCTTGTGTATTCCAGTACAGAACACAGCCAGATGTTGACAGGAGTTGTTAACAATAACAGAAGGGAGTAGTCCGATGAGAATACATGAAGTGCTGCTGTCTGAGATTGAAAACTTGAAAAGATACTCAAGTTCTTGTGCGACAGCAATTCACTTCCAGCAGTCTTGATCATCCTATCCTAAAGGGTTCCATACACAATCAGCAATGTCCCTCGTGAACTTTGTTAAAAGAACAAACCAAACTACCCTGAGTGTTGTGTGGCATTTTCAAATTGTTAAAAAGACGCTAATTATTTCTAGAAAAGGTTTTAGTTTAAAAGTATTTTTCTGCAACGCTCTAAACAGTATCCCAAAGCAGAACTGACGCATTTGATTGATAATATTGGAAGACTTGGATGAAAATGAATCCGGACAAGCAACAGTTGAATATTTTTGGGTAAAAAATGAACATTTAAATGTATTTCATAATTATACAAGTATAAATGTATTCTAAACCTTCATTTACACAGGGAAATAACATGTGGAAAGAGTACATTTAAACATAGCATTCACAATCCAGAAGTGTCATGGATCAAACATCACAGCCATATATCTGATGTTTCCTTTGTTCAGTGTTTGTGCCTCTGATCTAGCTGCCCTTTATGCCTCAGCCTTTCTCTTCGAGCAGCGTTTATTTTCTCATATATATAGAAAAAGAAACCAAGCATATAAAATCAATACACCACTCCTCCTGCTCCCAAACAAACTCTGTGATGTTTAGCCAGACTAAGGACAGCTGTCATTGTTAGGAGGTCAAGTTATTAATAAATCTGACGTGGCCATACAAAAGCTCAGGCAGTGACATTTTCTGAGAAAGATAAACGCTTCTTTGGCTATTCTGTCGCTGAAGTGGGTTGTTTGGCATAAGAAGTGAAAGTTCCCCGTGGAAAGATATCTTAAAAATAATATAAGAAAGTCATTATTTTTATGTTTCTGAGTTTTTTTTTCTTCTCTTTCTTATTTTCTTTTTCTGATTTGCGGACTTTACTTATTTTGTATTTGAGTATAGTATTTGAGTTTTTAATGTATCTCATTTCGTTATGTATGCCCTGTAACCAATCTTAAAATGCACAAAAAAAGAAAAAGATAGTTGTTACCTGAGGCATTTTTCAAGTTGCCGTTGGAGTCCGTTGTGGTGTAACTGACGTAGGGACCGGGCTGGTTAACACCATAAGGCTGCAAAAACACACAGGCAAACATGAATAAAAACAAAGATTCTTTGAATATATCAATTAAAACCATCGTTTGCAGAGGGCTTGTCTTATCTCTTTATTATGACGACTAATGAAGAGATCTGTAGAGCCATGCTTCACTTTACATCAGCTAAACCCGGCTTGTTACGCACGCACTGCAAAGAGAGTCTAGGCCATCTCAGCTGTGACACTCGGCGGCCGGGTGAGGAAGGAATAGAAATGAGGTCAGAAAAAGAAACAGAGAGAGGGATGAAAATGCCACAGAGGAGCAGATTTGTGTGCTCAAACAAAGCTGAAGAGGACGAGAGGTGTGACTAAGAAGAAGAGGAGCGGCAGAGTGAAATGAAAAGATAGAGGGGGTGATGGATGGGAGAGGAGAGGAGGAGAAACAGCCGCGAGCTTCCAGCGTCTACTGCATTCATCATACCTTTCAGTTAGACAACAAGCGGGTGGAAGAGTAGACAGACAGAAACCAAAACAAGTCTAATACCAGCCGCCTCTTGTTGATGTCGAAGCTACTGTGTTTTGCAAAGGGGCTTTCCACTGGTGAAAGGTTATATAAGGAGAGATGCTACTGGCTGCTGCATTTCTCAGATTTATAATGGCTCCACAAAGAGATGGCTTCATTTGACTCCAAAATAACATTTTAATTTTAGCTAACGGTATGTTTTCCATGCAAAACCTTGCAGCCCCAAGTTGTGTGTCATGTATGGGTCATCCATCCATCTCTAGCGATTTTAGAATAGTTAGAATTGGACGTTTGGACGAGTAGCTTAGTGATTGTCTGAATGCTTCCCTGTTGTGTTTTTTTTGGGTGTTGTTTGACATTTTATGAAGCTTAGTAATGGTCTGCCTCTGACAAGCGAGAACAAGCTGTTGCAGCATGCAGATAGAGGCAATGAGATAAAGAGCATGAAGAGACAGCATATTTCCCCAGTGAATTAAGTCTTTATCTGAACCAGTCCCAAGTTTGTAATAGTTTAAACGGTGCAAAGTGTAACACTTTTGGTGATATCTTTTTTTTAAGTTTAAATGAAGTGTTTATTACCATGATTTAACAAGGCATTTAAGCTTTCTTGGTTGGGTGAGAGAAACCTAACTTCCGAAGGTGTAAAGTGCTATTTTTCAGTTTAATAAGGAAAACAGGTTTGTCAGTTTGTTTAGCGTGTTTATTAGAATATAAAGAGAGCTAACAGAGATTGTGAGATGTAGAAAACTTGCCACTCAAACAGTTCTCCAGCTTTTATTTGTGTTGTCCAATCAAATAAATTTAAGGGCACATTCCAGGGAGAATGCTTTGTAACTCTAATTGCATTTTTCTTTCTACTATTTCCTTTGTGATTGTGATTGATGTACGATAAAAAGACTTCTGCTGCTGTGCTATGAAATGTTAACTCATGCTTAATATACTCCCATTAATTGATTTGGCATCAAATACATTAATCAACATACCCTTCCTTGATTCCACTGCATCTTTTACCTAAATCTGAAGCAACAGGTCTCCATCAATATTCATGTGATATTTTATTTTTGTTCAAGTTTTTAATGTTGTGATTTAACATTAGACCATTTCTTCTAGGAGGTATCTAGTTTGTTTGGGTTTGTTTTGTTGTATCTGAACCATTGTTTGTATTGATGTATTGATGCTGTTTTCTTGTTATTGGAACACATTTTTGAGTCAGAAAATGAGTTTGAGACCAAGCTGGGACTGATGTGAAAGTCAGAAGTTAACTTTTGAAGTGTGTATGTATCTAAAAAATAAGCAGTGTGTGACCTTGTCATGCATACATGACCCAGAATGGGAGCATCCGACTACGAACAGAAACCCAATATAATACAGTTCTGAGCAGTAACCCAGTCTCAGCACCTGAACAACAACAAGCAACAAACAATACATATATTTAACAAGGAAAGGATTTCAAGAACAGCCCCACATGGCAATTGTTTAAACGTGTGTTCATAAATCTCACAATGATATATCGAAAAATGCCAAAAACATGAAAAGTGTGAGATAAACTAAAGCCGGCCCCTGTATATCGGTTCGTTTCGTGAGTTTTTTTATTTGTCTACCTCTGCACGTTCCTCTCTTCACACCCAGTCGGTTTGCACAGTTGTTTAAAGTATGGACAGGTGAAAATCATGTACTTATTTATTTTAGAAACCCCTCTAGTATTTTTGCTTTCCCTTTTTTCTGGCTGCACTAAAACATGTGCAACTTAAATAGATAAAAAGGAGCTTATACTGCCTTAGAGCTCAAAAACACATCTCCCATTCAAATCCCCTTCCCTAATTTCCTGAATATAAAGTTGATCTTCCCTATAGACATGAAGTTTGGCCAGCAGGATAATCCAGCTCTCTGTCTGCTAAAAAAAGAAATGCTGACTACAGTCTCTGGAGTAAAATAAAGATGTATGCAAGGGAAGATAAGTGCATTGGGTACAAGACATTACAATCTGGGAGACACTCAAAGATAAGAAACAATATACTTTTTAAAACTGTATATACAAATGTAAGATTTCTTACCTTGACATCTTCTGGACAGTCGTTGGAGCAGAGTCCGCTGAGCACTGAGGAAGACAGAGATGACAGAGTCAGACATGTTGCTCAGCGTGTGCTTCATGTCCAACACAGTGATGGTGATGCTAATCTGCCTTAGGGTCACTGTATCAAGATGCATCAAGCGGGTCAAACTCAGAGCAGTTAAATATCCTTTTCTTACATGAGGACTTTCGCTGTGGCTGAAAAAAATCAAATTCAAAAAAAGATCGCTCTTAAATGTTCCTCACATTCACGTTATATTTCATGTATCACAATCATCTCTTCTGTGCACTATGCCAATGTGTACAAGACAGACAACTAGACAAGGCAAGCTTAGAAATAAACAGGCAGCATAAAATGTATGTACATGCTATTAACGTTGCATGTGTGTACAATTCACTGATTTGTGTGTACAAGCGAGGCGAGGACAAAATCCGCTGAATTGCTAATCAGTCATTAGAGAAGTGACTTTATTAGCATACTAATGGGGTCCTGGGTCTCGGGTTGCCTTGATTTGCCTGATGAAGTCACGCTGAAGCCCAATACTCTGTTAATAAGGTCCCCACCCCGCCGCGCTGTAATAAACAGCACCCAAACTCAATGCACCTATTTAAGAGGGAGAATCACAGTGCCCCGGGCTCCATCAATCGTACAGGCAGTGGGTGGACGAAGCCTCGGTATCAGAGTGGCACTAATTGGCCACAAACAAGGTAATCACAAACATTTCCTGTACATACAGCCTCAACGACTCATCAGAACAAAAGTTAGTAATTGATGGAAGGATTTTCAGTTATGTAAAGTCTAAAAATAGTTTTTGTTCACATATCTGGAGCATTGGCAGGTGAACTAGACGTCTGTCTATTACATGATCACAAAGTGTCCGTTCATTTAATAGCTCTTTAATTGTTTTTCTCGACATTTCCACATTCAGTCGTCACCATGGTTCCTTTAGTCATGCCTCACGCAGTATTTATAGGAATAGTGAAAGGCTTGGAACAGGCCAATTGCTTTGCTGACGGTATTGCAACCTGCAGTGTTGCGGAAGTCGTGGACGTTCAGGCTTTTTAATGACTGCTTTTTAAATGCCATTTTGTAGCTGGTTTTAATTGATATATTCAGGCTTATTATTTTTAGGAAAGGTTCCCTACGTGTATTGGGGTTAAAGTCCCCCTGTAGGTAGTTAAAGTAATTATTGGGGTCAAAGTCCCCTCGTAGGTGGTTAAAGTCCCCTACGTGTGCCGTTTTGGTTTCAAGACCCTGGTTCGCGGCGGACACCAAAAAAGTCCCAGAAAAGGCAACTTAAACTTAACTAATGTGCATTTTTTTAAAAGAGGAAGAGTTTTGGCAAAAACTAAAAAGGTACCATGGGGTACAGGAAGCCGTTTTGGTTTCAAGACCCTGGTTCACGGAGGATAACAAAATAAGTCCTAGAAAGACAATGTAAACTTAACTATGTGCATTTAAAAATAAAAAAGAGGAATAGTTTTGGCGAAAACTAAAAGGTACCATGGGGTCAGATTATAATTTTCCCAAAGGGGGGTTCGTTTAGCATGAAACACTTGAAATAACTAAAGGACAAGTTAAACAAGAAAGTAGAAAGAAAGCGAGGTGATAGAAAACTATTTCTGCTAAAACGTTAGCAATGATTGGGAGTCAGACCTAAACATTGCAGATGTGTGTATCTCACACTGCACTGTAACTTTTATTAATGAATATTTGCTTTTAAATTAGGGTTTTTAAATGTCATTTTATACCATTGCTTTTAAATGTCATTTCATATGTTTCTTAATGTCTTTCATTTTTGTAAAGCACTTGGAATTGCCTTGTGTTGAAATGTGCTGTATAAATAAACTTGCCTTGAATGGGTGAATGCTGTTTTAAAAGCGAAAAAAAATGCTTTGAGAGTTTGCAAATAGTTGGTGCTGCCAACAGCCCTGCCGAAACCATTTGAGCATACTTTGAGGGCTAGCTTTGGACTAAACACTTTTGAATTGCCACAATCTAGCCAAATCGCACAAGATAATTGAATTCCCTTGGCAAACAATCATCCAAGTTTGAATTGGATATGATGAACAGTTTTCGAGAAAAGCTAAAGGACCTACCAACAGGAAGACAGAGATTCCTAGTTCTATATTTATATAGTGCAGCCCACTTTTAGGCAATAATTAAATAACACTTTTATGTAAAGCTTAAATACAGTGTGGGCAATCTACACCAATATGTTTTCATGAAACACTTCAGTAGTGTTGTCTACGAGACACATTTTTTATTTTTAACACAACATCAGTCCTCAATTTTCTCCCTGTCTACAATAATCATTCTCCAGTTCTCTATCAACTTTCAAACTTCACTATGGGCAAATCTAGAACTTAGAATAGTGTGGAAAATAAACCCAGAGTCAAAAAGTCCATAGCTATTTGCAGTTGGTCCCTGCCTTCTGCCATCACTTTGTGTGAAAAGATTTTTTTTCTTTAAAGCTTTGATTTACAAAGAAATAGCGTACGTGTGGCAAGGGCAAATGTGCTGCTTTGAAGTTCAAAAACGTATTAATTGAATGCCTGAAGCAGAACTTAGATGGAGCTCCCATGAAAGAATAACATTTGTTCCTTGACTCACACTGACCACACTGCATATACGCTGGAAATTAACATCCTTGATAAACAGGTTTTGGTTTAATTTCATCTGAAAACACACTTTAATTTCTTATCAAGGTCTTTGTTGTTGTCACTTAACATTGCATTTCAAAGCATGTTCAGTAATTACATAGGTATTGTAGAAATCTGTCAACAACAGGCGTGCAGAATGTTTTCAAGTCAAGGATATTAAAGCATGCCTTCAGTGACTAGATCATTCATAATTTAATGAGAATGTTTAACTTCCATTATGGCTTTAAATATAATGTCAGCAGTGAGTTCTGAAAGCCTAAGGCTATTTCTTGCTTTTTACAATAAGTTGAGTCAAGTTTAATAACGTTTCATAAATGGACAAAAAACACATTAGTTAAGGTGCCAGTGAAGACTGGCCTAGTGCACCAAGTGCCAGAAACAGCCCCGTGTGTAATTATACTGCACATCAACACATCACAGGCTTTCGACCAAAGTCATCCATGAAGGACACCGATGACCAATAAATCTTAGCGATCGGATTATTCATTTCTTGTTTGAATCATATGCTGTTCAGGGTCAGCCTACAGGCACCATTGACACTGACGCTGTAAATCAATATGCAGGGGGATTAGCCAGTCATTTGTTTGAAGTCGGTCTCATTTGAGATTATAGGGGAAGAGAACATTGGCCAAAAGACATAAGACTGTAGGATTCAAAGCCACCACACCATCAGCTCTTAGCACAAACCCCAACTGCAGGACCTCTTCTCTTATCGGGAACAGTGGCGGAGCTGGGGGGTGGCTGGGAGTGGCCATGGCCACCCCCAGCTGAATCCTGGCCACCCTATTGGCCACCCCAAACACCCTCACCACGGGGGCCCAAACAATTTTAGAACATTAAGAAAAAAATGTTTAAGTAACCTTTCATGATTCATCAATAATTACAATTAATATGACGTTATATTGATAATGTACTCACTAAACTTAGAATCAGTTTAACTTATTTTCTTCCAAAAGTTAATTATCCAAAGCCTCTGAAAACCCCCTTCTATGTAATGGTTTGGTCCTGCCTCCAAACGCGGCGCAGCATCGCCGGCACTTTCTAGCAGAGAGTGAGAGCATGTTAGGAGCAGGGATGCTAGTACTTACGTGTGAACCATGTCTCAACGACTCACAAAGTCAGGCTTTCAAAAGAGAAAAGAAAGGAGAGAAAGACAAGAAAGGGACTAAAGGGCGACAGTATGTCACCCAGTTTTTCAAAGAAAAGGTGGGTGTGGTCTATGAGTGGTGGAAATGTGTCTTTTTTTACTAAGCTGACATTAAATACTGTTAATATCTATACAGGTTTTTAATTTCACTGCTCTTTTAGCTGTCATTTAGTAAATGCAGGTACATTTTTAGCAGCTATTCATACTAAATCAGTTGTCCCTCCCCCTGGTGCCAGGACCAATAGATCCATCTCTAGGCTTAGCAGCCCTTTCCCCCCATAAGTGTTATATTTTCACATATTTTCACAGTTATTTAAAGCATAAATGAGTGGGTTGGGTTCTGGAGGTGTGGTTACAGCAATTGTGCTTGGTTGGCGTGGCCTGTGCCTGGTGGTGGGGCCCAATGTGATATCTTTTCATGGGGCCCAAAATAAAAACACATTTACTAGCCAATAGCATTGTGAGGCTGAACAAAAGGACCTTTTGACTATGTAAATGTAGTCTATTAAAAAAACGAAACATTTACTGACTTTTTTAGGATAGCTTCAAGTAATGTTCCCAAACCCTGGCACCTTCTTCTTCTTCTTCTTCTTCTTCTTCTTCTNAGAGGATGTTCTGTAGGGCTACAGCCATACCAAGAAATGGCTTAGCCCCACCATGAACAATGATGTTAAAGTAAGCAAAATAAAGTCCGCCAACTCGCACGGAGTAAATTGCACAGACAGCAGTTAGTAAGATTGATTTCAGTAGCCACTTGTCTGGAAATACCGAGGACTAGAAACGGTTTTGAAAACTTTTGTCAGGTAGTGATCGTCTTCTCAATAGAACATCTTTGATAATGTCTTCTGGCCAATCAGAATCACGATAACGGCGTGGTGTTGTTGCTGGAATAGATTTATTTATTTTTCTTCTCAAGAGAGTAGCAGAATGTGTATTTTATGTTAGTATTTCAAAAAATCTCCTCTGGGAGAATCCCCCCATTACCCCCCTTCACGGGTTGGGTTATCAGCATGTCAACTCTTTCACCTGTGGGGAAATTGCAGGATTGGCTCCAGGTCACCCTTTTTATTTACTACAAGACAAATGTGCCTTTTTATTTCATACAGTTCAATTTGGATTGAGACAGGGAAATATTTTAGGGAAATAATCTAAACCATTATCTAACGCTGGCGTTTCACTGTCAAGAGGGGCGGAGTATAACCAGTGTATGTAATTAACATTGCAAATACTGCTTGAGCCAATGAGCCCCACCACTGTATGGGTTAGCCCTAACATAGATTACCCTACAAAAATACTCTGGCGCCGCCACTGCCTGCGGGAATACAAAAAAAATTGTTAGATATACTGAATATTATTTGATCTATTCCACCACTTACTCCCAAATAATGTAGAGGTGTGTTATAGCCTTAAATAACCCCTTATTTTATAGTGAGATGTATTTTTATGTTCATATAATAGCAGTGGCGAACCGTCAGGGCCTTAAAGGTATTCAGAGAATACCCTGGAGCACTCAGATAAATCAAACAAAAAATCGATTTAATTATATAAATAAAATGTAATAAAATGTATATAAAATGAATAAATGAGAATCGTATCTGTGTTGTTGATCTGTAATATTACAGTGTTACATTGATTTGTTTGTCCTTCTCGGACCATGCACTACGCATTTCAGTGGTTTTGTGTTAGAAAAGAAAGCATAGCGGCGGCGGGGGGTGTGTGTGTCTACAGAAGGTCCAGTTGTGATAGACACGGTTCGCCACTGTATAATAGTGATTTCAATGCCACCCCAAAATGATCACTGGTTCCATCCTGGCCACCCCACTGAAAATGTCCTGGCTCCGCCACTGATCGGGAATACTTTTTATGTGGTTGCCCAATCAATGTTAATGGTTAATGATCTCATAATTGAAGCAATGCATTTTTCAGTGATTACTTTATCAACAGAGAAAGCATAGTTCTCCAAATCGCAGAGCTGTGCCTGCAGTGAATGCTTTGCACTTTCTGACGCCCGGAGGGTTCCCCCCTGGCCATATCCTTCTGCACAACTGATGCAGCCGCAGGCTCGACCTCTCTTTATTGCATGTCTCTAGGCGTATACTCTGGCTCAGGATGCCGTTTTGGCTGTTGGTAACCGAGTTCGTTTGCAATACAAGAAAAAGGAAGTCCTGTTTTGAAAACTAGAACAGGTTTAGGAAGTTCTGTTTTCAAGCATCCTCTAGCAGGGGTTTTCAAAGTGTGGGAAGGTGAGCCTCCCCTCCGAGAACATAAGAACAGCCGCGCCCCCCCTCCCAATTATTATTGCTATTATTGTTGTTGTTGCTATAATGCAGGGGTATTCAATTGCATTTCCAAGAGGTCCAGTAAGAGAACATGTCATTAAATGCTCTGTTATCGCTGTCCACCTTTCTCTTTTTTGAGCACGCCATTTTAAATTACTCCGACTGTTTCTCTCCTCTTGTCTCGTCTTTGTGTGTGTGTTTGAATCTTGAATCTATCGTGCTGACTCACTGACTGCACCGATTTGATTGGCTAAGGAGCGTCACCTCCTTAAAACATTAAACAACAACTTTTTAAATCCTTTTTATCTTTATGTTTTAAACATTTTTTTTTTTCAACATCGTGGATAAATCCTTATATATTCCCGGCAACACACTCAACTTTGCCTCCTTATTACACTCACCCCTACTTTAGTGGGATCAATGAGTCTGCGTCTTTGATGCGCACAGGCGGATGATGCAGGGATGCAATAAAGACAGGAATAAACGCAGATCATCCTCTGGCTGCAGCCTTGACTGGTAGCCTAATTGGTTTTGATCAAAGTAAGTATTATTAAAATTAAAATAAAGGGCGGTGCCGTCCGTCAGCGAACCGAGCCGGCCGTCAACGGCCCGCTGACGACCGGCCGTTCTGTGATTCCCCAGAACACACAGATGGCCAGTCCGCCCCTGCCAGGACCGGTCCATGAAAATCCTAGCTTCAAATAATCGTGGTTATAATTCCTCTGTTTTCTGTCAGACGCTGCCTCCTCTCTCACTTTAGGTAACTTCACTAAAAATCAATCCATTTTGCCGCTCGCATAAGGTTAGCTGAAGTTAACTAGCTAGATTTCACTGTTTCTCGAAAAAAATAATTCTCACACTGCGCCTCCCTGATCTGTCTGGTATTTTGACAAATAAAACCCATCAAAGTTGAAGTAGTTTGTTAAGCCCCGAGCCTGTTTTTCAGGTTTCAGGCTCGAAAATGACATTCCCAGAACAAATCTCCCCTTCTAAAAAGGGTTAAATTAATAATCTTTTTTCTCAAAGCAAGGTTACATCTGTGAGTTGGATGTAGAAGTGTCAGAATCAATATAGATGTTTTTATTTTAAAGTAAATTCAGATTGAACACAGTAAAAAAAAATAAATTATTGTGTCCGTCCAAAAAAAAAAAATTACTTATAGTGAAAACCACCCTTGAATGATGGGATGGTAGACTAAAAGCTTTAGAAATCCAAACTAAAACATATAATAAGTACCCTGTATCAAGATTGATGCAAAACAAGTGAAATTTGACCGTTTTAGAGAGATTTAGCCAAATAAACCACTTCTGGGGTCATTTGGGTGGATTTTCATTATCTCTGGCCCCTCTTGCTCGATTTTGCTGATTGACATCTCTTTCTAACCGTCAGAGCCAGGAATCGAGGGGAACTCCCACATACTCCTTATTTGGTAATGTGTGTGTGTGAGACTGACGCATAGCCAAAACCGGAAGCTGTGATAACTCTGGTGGCTACCATTAGCAGCTAACTTTTACTCTCCGATTTTTACATAAAAATGGAATTATGGATTATAAACATTTTTTTCAAATCCCCAGAAACATTATCAACCTATGGATTAACCGATTCAGCTGCGTTTTTTCTCGTTTTAATGCCATTGAACAAGTCTTTTGATAAGATTGACAGCTACGGTGAGACAATCTCCCGTAAAAGCTCCGTAAAGGTACGTGTTGTGATGTCTGTGTTTGCTTCCCCTGTCACGAGTTCGGATCACTCAGTGATGATACTATACCTAAATAATCTGTGGAACCTCAGCTTTAATTGGATATCTTGTATGTGCAGCTACGATAAGTAATAAGGGTATCTTTATCTTGAGTTCTGTGCCCAAGTGCGTTCGCATTTTTCGCTCAGGGGTCATTTAGATGCTTCTTATGAGTCTTGTGTTTTGTTTTGGTAAAAATGGTTTGTATCGTCAGTTAGCTGAGATTCTTCCCGTTAATCTGGTATAACACATTAATAGGTTCTTAAATGTTAAGATGCCCTGAGACACAGTGTCGTGAAAAAAAAAAGCCCCCGCCGAGGGGTGCTTTGGGGCTTAACAGGTTGCCTCCAACTACATCACTTTCAAGTCAAATGACAACGCTGAGTGTAGGAAGAACGAAAGATTTTGACGTAAGTAGAGGAGTGTGTGTCAGGGGTGGGGATGTTTGTGTGAGTAGGTAACTATACTCATGAGGGATAAAAAAAGCTCTATTGTTTCTTCTGCAAGGCCGCTTTGTTCTCCATACTTCAATGTTTGGTTGACGTGGAACAAGCACATAACAGCTCCTCCATGGCCACAACAAGATGACTGGAATAGCCGCCACACATCCTTCGGGGAAGATATTTTGTCTCTTGCCAATACATCAGTCTCTTTCTCTCTCGCACACACACTTACTGCCTATATAGTCTCTTTGGGACTGAGCGAGCCTATCTTCTAGTGAAATATTAAGACTGATGGCAGCTCCTTCGCAGGACTAACGTAATCAAGTGGAGGATGAACTGGTCTGTGTGGGTCTGTATGTGTTTTTTCATCATAGGTACTGATGAGTGTCCTTTTTCATCAGTAGTGGTTTTCAAGCGTTTCTGAAAAAATGCCAGTCTCCATGAGCAAAAATAGCCTATACTATGTATGACTGTGATTTTGTGTAGCAGTTTAGCTTATTTCCAAATGCGAAGATACAATCTATCTTGTCCATACAAAGCTGTGACAAATATAGGAAAGTAATGGCAGTTTTACAGACTTTGAGAAGGATCATGATATTTGTTTTGCAATAGAGATAAGGGCTTCAATTTAGTTTAGCAGTTAAAAAAAGAGGACAATACTGTCTGAAGCTAGAAATAAGGATTCTTTTTTAAATCAAGGCAATTGGCGGTGGAAAGTGTTTATAATCTCAGGTTTTGTCCGGGCCAGCAGTTTGACCAAACATTGCACATATTAAGCCCTATCTGTAAGGAACCGTTAAGAGTAGATGAAACAAGTGCTTGGTTGCAATTGGTCTTGCAGCCAAGCACTCACAGGAAATTGTGAGTAAGGCTGGACTACGTGTGCCTGCCTCCATGGAGACCAAAGCTGGACATGAGGGCTCAAGACAAAAAGGCACCCAGTAGGAAGAAGCAAAGGATGTCTGCTGCCTAGTAGAGGAATTGAAAATCAGGTCATGCCCTCTATTGGTTATGGTTACTGAATGGAGGTTTTTCTACAGACGAGGAAGTTTATTAATCCAAATACATGAAGAAATAATAGAATCAAAGGGTCTTGATAAAAGATTTGTGGAAAAAACAGAAGCCACTGAAAAAGAAACAAAAACTTTGCAAGAGTCTTAATTGTGATAGTTATTACGCCCAATGAACACGGGAATTGGACACTGTTGTTTGTATCAGGATTCTTTGAATGTTTTGTACCTTTTTCGAAAGACAGAATTTGAACTGGACAGATTGGCCAGTTGCCATTGGAATCCAGCTGTGTGCTTCTCAAACACTGCTGAATACACAGACAGAGTGCTGGTCTCATGCTAAGAACCTAACAATCCCAAAGAGAACACTGACCAACGAAAAAAATATACCTAAGCCTTGCACTAAATAAACTTATTACTTATTGTCTCATCAGGCCAGTTCAAGATGACTGACCCATTTTGGTAGCAACCTAGATGTTTCATTTTCAAATTATGTTTTTAGAGCTCTGGATTTTACACAGTGAAAGATATATTTGGATTAAAGAGGCCCTATTATGCTTTTTGGGGTTTTCCCTTTCCTGTAGTGTTTAAAATAGCCTACATTTGTCTGCCATTATTGAGGAGGGGACTCTGTGCCCTCAATTTGTGCCAGTTTGTAGTCTGGGACATTATAAATCAGGTCATTTCTCCCCACTTAGAACTAACTCATTAGTGTGTGCTTCAGTGTTATAACTGATGCTAGATGCCAGGTGTGTTGTATAAAGATATCAGATACCTGTGGACAAATATCCCTTATAAATCTACTTCTCAAAAGCATATCTATGCATATTGATCCCGGACCCCACAGATGGATGCTGATCTTTTTAGTATTCTGTGCAATGCTTACAGTTAAAGCCAGTCAGTTTGAATGAATGCACTTAGTGATATTTTAGGTGTTTAGGGCCAGATTGCTATGTTTCCCAATCGCTGGGTTTTTAGACAATTTACTTCTCAAATTGTTGCAATTTTCTTTTATGATTACTACATTTGTATCAATACTTTGTAATCAAATGTAAAATACTCATTTAAAATCTTAACTAGTAACGAATTTAACTTTCTGTGGCAAATGGGGAGAAATAGGAAATCAACCTCTGAATTTTGCTCTCAAAGTGCGCCAGATGCATTTAGATTTCAAATGAAACAGAATAATATAGGGTGAAAATTCCTTTACTTTTTATAAAGCAATATATACATATGGACTTATCGCCAAAAGAAAACATGTTTTTTCCAATATCACAAGGCCCCAGTGTATGGGATTAGTTTTGTATCATAAAGATAAAGCAACACCTTCTCAGAATAAAGCAAAACTATGAGTTTAAAAGAAAAAAAAAATGAGTTAAGCAAAATAAAATAAAGTTCAAAAATAAAACTATAAGTTGCAAACAAATCATTTGTGTAATCATGTAAACTATAAGTATTTTTTCTTTGTTTTAACATAGGTTTTTGTTTGCAGTTCTTGTTTCTTCTTTCTCAATGATCAGACTTTTGCTCTCGCTACAGCACTCTCTTTTGCGCTCCTTCAGTTTTTTTTTGAGATTCTGACACAGAACAACATTGCAAGTACTATACGGTCTGTTTCTTTATTATTTTAAGTGAGAAGTAAAGCTGTGCTATGAAAGTTAGCTTTTGCTACCTTTAGATCCATAACAATGCAAGCCAAGTAGCCTAATTATTGTTGTGTTGTCATTCTAGCTTGTGTAGCGTGTATACAAGATCATCCTGCTTTGCTGTAATGTGATAATAAAGTATGGTGTTCCATACTAAACACGCCGCCTCCAACTCCCATTCATCGGCTCTACAACACTGTCTACACAAGCTAGAATGACAACACAGGTGCACTCACTAACTCGTCCGTGGTGCAACACACACTATATAACCCAGTGAATTGTGTCCCGTAAATGTCACCAGTGTAAACATAATTA
>NW_011353901.1:0-1757 GCF_000735185.1 Notothenia coriiceps | reverse complement strand
ATATAATGTTTAAATAGCAATAATACATATATATTTTTTAAATGTCTCCAGCACCGATAAAAAGACCGATAACATCGGAGTTTAACGGTACCACGGTTTTTAATAATTCCGCCCCGGGGCCGTTTAATACCGGTGCTCGGTACCCATCCCTATTTGTTATAGAAAACAAGTTAGCCTCAGAGACCATTGATAAGGAAATTCAACTTTGCAGTGGTTACACATAACTCTGGTTCTATCTACTCAGCCGCCTCGAACAAATTAAAAATGTCCATGTAAGAGTTTGGTACCGTTCTGCATGTTTCTGTCCCCGCCACTTATTTGTATGTTTCACTTTGGTTCATGTGAGCACTACAGCAGTCTAAGGCCTGCCCAAAATGCTCTCATTGGTTGGGACGCGATAATAACACGTTAATTTGCCCAGCCCTTCTATTCATTCATTCATTCATTAATTAATTCTGCTGCTCTGTACAAGAAGGTGTCAGAGCAGACTCTTTCTGTTGAGAAGACTGAGGTCTTTCGGGGTGCAGGGGGCGATCTTTCAGACATTTTATGACTCTGTTGTGGCATCAGCCATTTTCTATGGCGTGGCCTGCTTGGGCATCTCGGCTGCTGACAGGAATAGACTGAACAGACTGGTAAGGAAGGCCAGCTCTGTCCTGGGGAGTCCTCTGGACACTGTTGAGGTGGTGGGAGACAGGAGAATTGGCATCCAAGCTGTCCTCCCTGCTGGACAATGTGTTCCAGCCCCTCTAGGACACCCTGTCCTCACTGTGCAGCTCCTTCAGTGACAGTAATTAAGTAAAACTTTATTTATATAGCACCCTTCTCAACATGAATGTACAAAGTGCTTTACAGTACAGTACACAGGAAACAATTCAAAGTACAACTATAAAATGTAGAATAAAAGGCATAAAACAGCTGGTTACACATAGGATAAAACATAGAATAAAACACCAATGAAAGACAGCTACTAACTCACATCCTCCGGTGACCCAAAGGCCTGTCGGAAAAGTTGGGTCTTTAACTGCCCCTTAAAAATCTCTATTGAGGCAAAGGCTCATCTGGGGGAAGAGCCTGGGGGAGTCTGTACCAAAGCCTTGGGGCCACCGCTTCAAAGGCACGGTCACCCTTTAGCCTGGTTCGGGGCACCCTTAGGAGAACCTCAGGGTCCGGGTTATGCTATGAGGGTGGATAAGGTCATTAATGTAGGCTGGGGCTTGGCCATGGACAGCTCTATATGTGAAGACCAATACTTTGAATTGGGTTCTGAGATGGACAGGGAGCCAGTGCAGGGCAGAAAGGATCGGAGTGATGTGGCATGTTTTTTTGGACTGAGTGAGCAATCTGGTTGCTGCATTTTGGACCTGCTGTAACCGGTTTATTGATGTTTTGTTGAGGCAAGGAAAAAAGAGCATTGCAATAATCAAGCCGGGATGAAATAAAGGCATGGATAACCATCTCCATTTCTGCATTGGATTGAACCCCCCTGAGCTTGGCAATGTCCCTGAGATGGAAAAAACAGGTACGGATCAGGAGTGTTATGTGTTTGTCTAGTAGCATAGACTGATCGCAAGTTACACCAAGGTTTTTTTATGTTTGCCCTTATGTTACCACTAAATGAACCCAGGTGACTTGCTACCAGTGTTTCCGCCAGACCAGGGCTGAGAGGGCGTCCACTCCGTATCTATAAGCCATCCCTTTATAGATACTGTCTTTTTATGTTAGTGAGCCGGATCATTTGGCTCGGCTATCTTAAA
>NW_011353900.1:0-5519 GCF_000735185.1 Notothenia coriiceps | reverse complement strand
TGTATCTTGTTCTTGTGAACACTAATGTTATCCACAGCATACACAGAGACCACAAAGTTCTTAAGGAGAAAACTAGTTGCTAAAACAAAACACGTTAGTGTACCTTGTTAGCTAATGTTAGCTAGCTGACATTAACGTTAAACATTGCACTCATATTACTCACTGAAACCTTGTAAAGCCGGTCCCGCATGCTGGCTCTTACAGAACCGACTAACTGTATGTACAGCTCTCAACATGCCCAGACTTGTAGTGATTTTCACCTCGTTTTATACTTTTTCGCCTCATTCTGAAAGAAACAGGTGAAATTTGCTAACGTAACGGCCATCTTTGTGATGGTGACGCGTATTGTGCGAGACCAGAGACCTGTAGTTCACTGAGCGGTTTCACACAAAGAAATGTGTAACTTCACAGTTTTACGACACATTTTTATTTTTTTGACTTGCAAAATGTTCTTTTAATTTGACAAACATCATATGTGTCATTCGTGGCACAATTCAAACGGGATCGAAAGATGACTTTTCTCTCTCCATTGACTTCAATGTATAATTTTCCGCTTCCGGGTTCCCATGGGTCGGAAGTAGATGGGCGGGACTTCGCCTCTCTATAGGTGAGGAAACAGATGCTGAATGAAGCATTTACTAATAAATATGCTGAAACCATGAATCATGCCTTTTAGGCATTATCTAAAGATTACTTTTATATAAACACTTCAATGTGTATTTTGGAAGTTTTCTTTCCACTAGTTGCAAAATAGCTAAAAATGTCAACATTCAAAAGTGAGGGAAAGCAATGGTGTTGCCTGCCTCTTGCTTTAAGGGGAACCAATGTATATTTTACTTAATAAAGTGATATTGAATGAAAAAACAATGGAAAAAGTTTCATTTGGACATGATATTATATATTACATTTAATTTATAGTTAATTCCCCATACTATTTGGTTTCATATTGTTATTATAGGTCATTATCACAACACCTTATAAGCTTGACATATTTCAAAGAACTAGTGTATTTCAGATATTAGATATAGATATACAAACTGCTTTAAATAGCCATTGGCATATAGTCTACTATGATAAATTCAAAATCCAGGACACATTAGACTGAAAATATGAACCCTTCAGTGGGTGCTCAGTTTTTTATATAGACAAAAAAACATGATAGATGTGCAGATTATGCCTTAAAGTGCATCTGAATAGGTAGGCAATTCCATTATGAGCTAGGACACTTAGTAATCAAGCCATTTCATTTGAGAAAAAAACACTGAAAGTGCAAAAACACCAAACTTCCCTCATTGCTGCAGTCCCATTTAATCACAAAAGAAAAAAAAGCACACAAACACACTCACAATGAATGGGTGCTGCATCAGTATCGACTTTTTTTTGGATGTGGAGCGGCAACCGTGGTGATGATAGATAACAGCATCGGGGTTTGTGTGAGAGTGTGTTTGTGAGAGAATATAATAGGAAACATGGTGATTCACTGCACTATAGAACACTGAAAGAAGACACTTTGAAGTGTATGTGTGTGATGTGTGTGTGTGTGTGTGTGTGTGTGTGTGTGTGTGTGTGTGTGTGTGTGTGTGTGTGTGTGTGTGTGTGTGTGTGTGTGTGTGTGTGTGTGTGTGTGTTAGAGCTTATGTGATCCATAGCTGTTATCAGTGATGCCAATCATGAATCCTCTTCATTACTCGAGGAATATGAAGTCAGTCACACTTGACTTATCTTGAAGCAAATGCCCTCTATTCTATTACCATATCTCACTTCCTCTGACAGATATTTGGATGTAGACATTGGGCAAAGTGCATTCTGTAGGGAGAATTTATTAAGGAAAATTCTGCGGTGAATGTGCCAGGATTGAATTTCCCAACAATTTCGATAAAGCATTCCAGGCACGCCAAAAAGATGTTGACGAGCCCTATAAGAATTATAGTTTAATGACCTCTGTTTTCAGACTAATTGTGTTTCTGTGGGGGCTTTGCCTGCTAATTATGGAGTACACCAACAGGAGGGGCAACAGTAATTATTTCCTTGATTGAGGTCAAAACCCTAGCATTTAATCCCGAGGTCTATACTTGCACTCCCCGCACAAAGAGTAAACATCGTCACAGCATCCCGTACGCAATTTCACAGCAGTCACTATTTTACAAATGATTTTCTTCTTCAGTAAGCCTTAAGCTTTTTTACTGGAGTCTTTAACATTGTCTGCCACCATCTTTAATTGTGTATGTTCTTACATTCATGTATTAATTAGAAATAAGATTCTCTTTTTTGGTTTGGGAAGCCTCTCTGTAACTGCAGCAGCATTTAAACTATTATATTTGCAGGGAGTTATGCAATGAAATCAGTACACACAGTTCAAACGCATGAAATACTGCTGTGTGTCTCACTAAATGCTTACGCTCTGATATAAAACTTTTCAGACGGTTGCAGTTTTTCGAGTAGAGGTGTAATTCTTCTTCCATGCAAAATGGAGGCGGCTTTCGGGATGAAAATGCAATTCTTTCTCTGACAGAATTCATTTTGGGTCCTGCTGTTAATAACTGTCACTTGTGTCCTGACAGGTGGAAGCCCAGAGTCGCCATAAACCTCCGCAGAACCCCCACTCCTCCCCTCTGCTCCCCTGGTTTTACATCATTGGGTTTCATTGAGGAGGAGGATGGTAAAACACATCAGCTGGTTGAGATGGAGATTAGAAAACGAGGTGTTTAATTTAAAGTGGACCTATCATGCTATATTTGAATAATATATTGTAGGGCCATACCTATATAAAACAAGTTTTTAAAAAAAAATACCAAACAGATCATGCATTTTAGCCATGCCTCATTTCGCTCTATTTGCTGTATTCCAGCCCTGTCTTCACAAGGGCTGATTCTGTGGCAAATGAGCTGCAGCTGACCACGCCCCCCTGCAAAGGAGGGAGGCGAGGCACGAGCGTCATGTTACCATGCTGTTACCATGCCACGCAACCTCTCATTCTCCTGATAGGTGGAGAGTTGCCCATATAGGCGGAGCACCCTGTTTCTGACGTCAGAACAATTTCAAATCTGTATTAGTCTGTATCAGATCCGTTGCAGCCCCGTTTTTAGAGATTTGGGTATGGAGGAAAAGAGAGAGGGTTGTGTTTTCTGACACTTGAGGAGTTCCCTGACACACCGGGGACACATATTCATCTATAAAAGACGTACAAAAGTGCATTTTGCATGATAGGTCCCCTTTAAACAGCGGATTTGTATGGTGGCCGACAGGTGCAAATGTATGGGATTAGTTTTGTATCATAAAGATAAAGCAACACTTTCTCAGAATAAAGCAAAACTATGAGTTTAAAAGAAAAAAAAACTGAGTCAAGCAAACTAAAATAAATTTCAAAAATAAAACTATAAGTTGCAAACAAATCATTTGTGTAATCATGTAAACTATAAGTATTTTTTCTTTGTTTTAACATAGGTTTTTGTTTGCAGTTCTTGTTTCTTCTTTCTCAATGATCAGACTTTTGCTCTCGCTGCAGCTTTCTCGTTTGCGCTCCCTCATTTTTTGTTTGAGATTTTGACACAAACATCCCAGGTGGGCGGGACTTTCAGGGGTGTGTCCCCATTGGCTACTTAGTTTTTGAGTGAAAGCCCACTACACAACAGATCATACAGTGCAACTCATGCAGCAAACTCCGGAGTCCACTCGGCCAAGTTAGTGTTGTTGTCTCCTGGGGGGTTTTCATGAACATATCGGATTTATCTCATTTTATGGATTGCTGTGCATTATACTTGTGATGTGTAGTTCATACTTTATTCCAACTTTAAATATTTTAATACCTGAACACACTGCTGCTGTTTAATAATTTCCCAATTTGGGATTGATAAAGTGTCTGTCTATTTATTTTATGATTAAAAAAACACATCTATGTATTTTCAAGCTAAAGGTGATACACAATATAAACTGTATACTATTATTTTTCAAAGACATGTTACATTTCAAAAGCATATATTGCTATGTTTTGGACAAACAATTAAAGACTGCTTTAATTTAACAAATTCTACAATATAAAAGTGGCAGATTTGCTTTATTAAACAGACCAGACCTAGGCTGCATACCAACACAGTTAGGAACATGCTCACATCTTACTTTGTTGGTCTGAAGAGCTGAGGCATTCATACACAATGGATAAAACCGGTGTTGTCTCATTCTATGTCCTGTGAGAAAATGATATACTTTTAGCATTAAAAATTCGACATACTATTCCTAGCCTGAGGAAGATATGAATAATCAACAGATTAGAATGGAATCTCTAACATTTTCATGTAGAATAAAGGCAAAAGAGTGATTATACAAATTGCATTTATTGAAATTTAAACCAGAAGATGAAGTCTCAAAGAATGTTTTAAATTAAATGACATAAAACAAAAAGGTGGATAATAATAAAATCTATTAAATGTATATGTAAAGACATTTGGTGAAATGAAATGACACTGAGCAAGTGATAACAGTAACGCGAGCGTGGATGAAGCTGGTGCAGGTCTCTCTTCATTCCCCCCTTCATTAACAAATAAAACACAGCTCAGGGGCAGTCATGGACGGTAGGTTTTCCTACAAAGTTAACTCAGCCTCCATTGATTTTCATATCAAATTAGCATGTTAATAAAATGCTAGTAGAGTCAGGCACACGAGTCAGTTTGAGTGTGTGCGCCGGTGTCTGAACGCTCACTCACTGCTAGCTATGTAGCTATTAGGCTACTTAGCTTGCATTGTTATGGATCTAAAGGTAGCGAAAGCTAACTTTCATAGCACAGCTTTACTTCTCACTTACCACAATAAAGAAACAGACCGTATAGTACAGCACAAACAACACAAATGATCAATACTTACATATATTTTCACTTGTAGTATAATAATAATTGAAGTGATGGTTCTTCTGTGGGCAGGGCCGGCCCGTAGCACTGGCGTTATAGATGTTCGCCTAGGGCGCCAGATCTGGGGAGGCGCTGCGCTGGTAGAAAAACATTTTTGACCGTTGGTGCTCATCCTAATTTTCGGCCTTGATGTAATAACATTCATAATTAAGTAAATGTAACACCCTTTTTTGACCCCGGTTACACTTTTCATTTGCCCTGTACGATGGGCGCTGTAAGTGATGAAAATGGGGGATGTTGGCTTATCTGGCGCCCGCAGCTCACTGCCAAAGTGCGAGTGAGCTTGGGAGCGAATGAGGGAGAGAGGGAGGGTGCACCGGTACCGGCGCTGTTGTTATTAGAATCTGGTGCTAGCTGCTCGAACGGATATTAGAAGAAGACGTTTCTACAATAATGTGGAGGGAGAGTCCTCTCCAGTCAGACTGAGAGGCTGATAACTACAGCTCAGTGAGGTAAAGGACTCTGAGTATTTAGATAGTTAACTTTAGTCTAAGTTATCTCAGTGGGTCTCAAACGGTTTGGTCACAATTTATGTAAACAAATATTTCCAAGGCACTCCTTTATAATTATTGGGATAAAACAGGTTTGAAATCATTTCAATGTATACTATAGGACAGT
>NW_011353899.1:0-2602 GCF_000735185.1 Notothenia coriiceps | reverse complement strand
TCTTTCGACTCCACTTTGAGCGATATAATTACTAACAAAGCACTTATATACTAATAAAGGGCTGGCTTATCTAAAGCCAGTTGAGTAGCACTTGAAATGTTTGGCTCTATGAAACCTGATGTACTTATATAATTCTGTTTTCTTCAAGGTTGTATCTTCCTGGTTGAATGCACTTATTGTAAGTCGCTTTGGTTAAAAGCGTCAGCTAAATGCAATGTAATGTAATGTAATTGTACTTTGGATTCCTAAAGCTTTTAGTCTACCTTACCATCATCCAAGAGTAGTTTTCACTATAAGTACAAAATAATTTTTGGACGGACACTATCATTTACAGTTTTTTACTATGTTCAATCTGAATTTTCTTTAAAATAAAAAACAGCTATATTGATTCTGACTTTTCTAAATCCAACTCACAGGTTTATCATTACTTTGAGAAAAAAGATTATTAATTTAACCCTTTTAGAAGGGAAGATATGGTCATTTGTTCTGGGAATGTCATTTTCGAGCCTGAGACCTGAAAAACAGGCTCAGGGCTTAACAGGTTAAACCATAATACCTGTATAAGTGATGACAATCTTATTACCCGCAGTTCTAGTTTGAATTTAAGTGCTAATTACCAAATGTTAACACCCTAAACTAACATGGTCAAAAAGGTACACATTATAGAAGCTATCCTGCTCGGATTTTCTGTATGTGACAATGCTAACGTTAACACTTCTGTGCCAAAGTACAGCCTCACAGGGCTGCTGACAAATGCTATTAAATATAAGTGCTGTTGAATGACAGTGTCCGTTTTCAACCTCAAAACTTCGAATGACAAATTGACACGGAACAAAAAAAGCTGGACATGATTTTCTGCTCGTTATTTCTCCCATGTAACTTTGCCATAAAGGGGAAAGGCAGAATGTCTGTCAGTCTGTCACTTGGTGTATTGATCGGTCAGTCAGTCACTCAGCCAGACATAAGGAACAGCAGAGATGGTGAATTGACCAAAAGAATAAAAAAGATCGATCCAGAGATATCACCTGACATGTAGAGGGAGGGAACAACGTCAGGTCCACTTGGACTCTCATTAAATAATTACAGCCCGTGGTCAAAAAGATGTGGGAAATGTGACAAGGTCACTGTGCTTGTCAGTGGAGGACACTCAGAGTCAAGCTTAGCCTTCTTTTCGAACTATCAATGACGTCTTATAAAAAAATGAGGAAACTAAAGAGGGAATAAAAAAAGACTTTGATTTATACTGTATAAGAACTCTTCCTGTGATATAGCATTTTGTGACATGAAAGCCTCTCGCAGTGATGCTTCTGTTTTCCCTAACAGTCGCTTCACTGCATTAATATTGGCAGCCGCCATTGGCAGCTCGGAAGGCTACATTGGATTGGAACAGCATTTTAATGGGGATCAAATGGAACAAGCTCAAACAAACATACATTAGGCTGTGAGTTAATGACCTTGGCTGCACAATATAAATGACCAGCACAAGGCTTTGGTATCCTTCGCTCTCTACGGTGCAGCTGTACTGTCTACCATGAGAAATGCAGCTTGTTGACAAGAGGCAGCATGCAAAATGTAAATGTAAATATGTGTATCCCATAGGTCTTTGGCTTTATCAAAATGTGTCTTTAAGGGACAGAGCTTCAGTGCTCACATCCTGTATATGATAGGAAGTGGGAGCATTTGGAGAATGAGATCAAGTGAGAGAAGTGGTTCTATTTAAATAGGTTTAACTTATTTTAAATAATTAACAAAATCTAAAATATTTGCTTATTAATTGTGATTGATTTGTATTTAAATGAAACTTTTATTAAATGCTTTAAACGTTTAAAAGAAAAAATGCGTCAAACTTGCTGTATAAATAAACGTGCCTTGCTGCTCAATTTATTAATTTCTCAAGTGTCTCCTGCCTTCTGATCTAATAAATATTCCCGATATAGGTAACCAGTCGCCTGCAAGTCCATTGGCAACATGCTTGCTAAGTAACACAACTTCAAAGCAACCAAATGAAGCTCAACGCAAGTTCTTTCAGGAAGACTGGTTCTATTTCGTCTCTACTGACCGCCAGAGGCGGTGCTTTTAGCACTGGATATGTCCATCCCACGCATGCGCAGTTCGAGTACCTAATAACAACAAAGTCACCTGTGACCCACGTGACTACGGCTACATAGGCCGGCGTCATTAGTGGATCGGTTCCTTTTCATCTTCTCGCTTCGCGAGAGTACCACGGCTACATTCTTGTAGCCTACAGCGTTCAGGTTTGAACGTTTGATATGAGGGATTTCTCTGCAAGCAGCTGGCCGCGTGCAGCTTCGCGACTGACAGTCGGAGCTACGGGTTGTTAACGCGACCTCCAGGAGCTGTGGCCGGCTGTGCGCTGTGCAGAGCCTCGACGGACAGGTTTGTGTCAACTTGTTGCTGGTGATGGCTGTGTCCCCGCACCCTCTCCCAGCTAAGTCGTCCTGATTGCTGTCTTATTTATTGTTTGGCTTATTCTTTCTGGTGACGACAGTGTTCCCGCTTCCTCTCCCATAAAGTTGCCCTTATTATGCTCTTTTGAAAGTTCTGCTTGTGGCGTTGTGCCCGAGCTATCATTAGCATTTGA
>NW_011353898.1:6397-18599 GCF_000735185.1 Notothenia coriiceps | reverse complement strand
ACCTGGGGTGTCTCGCCTTAACCCCGTGACGTTTCACTCAGAGGTCAAGTAATAGGAGATAGGGTTAGAATTTAGGAGCTGATTTTTAAACTATCCGACCGCAACCCCGTTCTTATTATACATCCATGCCCGGATCATTTGTGCAAATAAAAAGGGTTCTTTTTGTTATTTCACAGTGGAAAAAAAGTACATAGTGGTGTATCTAAAGGTTGAAAAACAGAACCTAATAAACAAGGAATTTTCAGGTTTTCTTTATGTGATATCTGCAGTATATAACAGAAAATGTTCTATTATGTAATAGTGTGTGTGTATATTTGATATATATATATATATCATAAAAGTTCAATCTTTCAGTTAATCCCAGTGTTCCCAGAGTAAAAAAGTATAGTATAACAATATTTTGAAAAGTATAAAGAAAACAGGACATGTGTAAAAAAAAAACCTACAAAAAAAAAGTAGCCTATTTAAAAGTTTCAATACAATTCAATTTTTATTTTTAAAGGGTATATTTATAGCAAAGAAACTACTCTTTCACTGTTAATTAAAAGTGTGCTAGTGTTTAAAAAAAAAAGAGAATAAATATATATATTTTTTTCTTTTAAAAATAGTATATGCTTTATCAAAAAGAAAATATATTGCGTTACTTAATGGTGAATATGAAATTAATAATTAAAAAACATTTAAACCGGTATTTTGGGGTGCATCTATTACATAACAGGACATTTATAGTACTTAACGTGAACCAACAGTAAAAAGAAATGGGCATTTTCAGTTTTTTTTTTTTTTTTAAAGTAATGATATTTCTTCAGAGAAAATAAGCAGTTGGCATCAGCAACCAAATTACATTTTACGTGATTTACTGCTATATTTACAACCTTAACTCAATGAACAGACACAAAGCAGGACATTTAACCAGAAAATCTTTATTAAAATCTTTAATTTGAAATAAACTTAAGTGTTTCACATCAACAGTTTCCTTTGATAGTGGCACTGTCCACTGACAGATAAGTTAATTGTGGCATCTTCTATTATATAAAACTTAATCAGAAAACAAACGCTCTCACCCAAAAACAAGTGCTCAAAGTGACACAAAATACATTCTAATATGTAATTCAACTTTAACTTTGAAGGGTGTAATTCTTACTTTCTCCTGTGAGTTTTACATTAAAAGCAAAATGTGTAAAGCTTGATCCCATAAAGAATGTCTCTGATTTCACAAAGATTAAAGCCAGGGTTGATTACTTACAAAATGAGACTGTTCAAAAATAAAAAGCAAAAGAATAAACACAAAACTGTTCACAGTACGTTTGAGGTAAAAACGGCAGAGAGGAATGCTCAACATTGATACAGAAATGGTCACAGATATTCAGGGGCATTTATGTTAAATAAATAATTAGATATTCTAAAAAATGTTGCCATTAAAAACATTGAGGATTCACAGATCAGCTGGGGGAGGTGGTCACTTTCTGGAGTGCAGCGGCGCTCACATTTAGGGAATGCTCGTTGGGAAAAAATTCCCTTATCAGGTATGACAGGAGCATCTGTTATGAAAGATAATGCAACAAAATCAGAACAACATTTTTATAAATTAAACCAAAAAAACAGATAAATTAGAAAGTGTTTGGAAGTGAAGTCAGTACATTTACTCAAGTAATGTACCCATGTACAGTGTTTAGGCAAGGCAAGGCAATTTTATTTATATAGCACCTTTCAGCACGTGACAATTCAAAGTGCTTTACAAAATAAAAACAAAAGACATTTAAGAATAAATACAGCATAAACACATTATTAAATGGCATTTAAAAACAGGCATAAAAAAGCAAAGATAATGAAATAAATAAACACAGCAGGTACAGTATACATGAATAAAAGGCATACCTGCAGTGTGAGTATAAACAGCTCAATTACAAGCAGCGGCAAATAGATATGTTTTTAGTCTGGATTTGAAAATAGGAAGTGTTTCAGCAGACGTGCACGGTTCGGGCAGTTTGTTCCAGATTGTCGGGGCATAATAACTAAACGCTGCTTTTCCATGTTTAGTTCTTATTCTTGGAACAGAGAGCGGACCCGACCCAGAGGACCTGAGACTCCCTGATGGTTCATAGTTATGCAGTAGATTGTTTATATACCTCGGTCCTAAGCCATTTAGTGATTTAAAAACTAGCAGTAGTATTTTAAAATCAATTATTTGCCCGACTGGAAGCCAGAGTTTCAGAACCCGACTGATGTGATCCACTCTTTTAATGTTAGTGAGGACTCGAGCAGCAGCGTTCCGAATCAGCTGCAGCTTTCTGATGGATTTTTTTGTGAGCCCTGTGAATACACTATTGTAGTAGAATCCTGTTGCGACATTAGTTTCTTAATCCTAGATATGTTCTTCAGGTGGTAGTATGCAGACCTAATGACTGTTGTGATGTGACGGTTAAAATTCAGGTCTGAGTCCATCACTACACCTAGATTTCTAGCTTTATGAGTTACTTTGTAGTCTGCAGACTTTTTAGGTGCTTGTATTTCCATTAACTACTAGTTTAACTGCTAGTTTATACTTGTACTACACAACATTTAATTAATAATTGAGTATTTTTACGCTGTAGTATTTTCCAACTTTCAACTTGAGTAAATGATCTGAATAATTTAATGACAGAAAGTAAATGATGAGATACTCACATATACCAGCGTTTGGTTTCCCTCTCTGTCCTGGAAAAGATTAAAAACAGCCTCCATGTCCGTCTTCTTCAGGATTAGATAGTTTGAATCTACAACAAGAACATGAAAAGAGATTATAGATGCGCCAAAAATAACTGTGTACTTCCTTCTGATGGAGAGGTGTCCCCTACATCTGGCGTTGATCAGGCTGTGCGCCCGCTCCCTCGTCTCGCTCTTCTCCTCCTCGCTGCGAGCATGATGAGGTGCTGCAGGTTTGATTTCTGGCCACTGTTTGTTCCGCAGAGTGTCGATGTAAGCCGCCATCTGCAATTCTGTCGGGTTCATCTTGTCCAGGAAAGAGTTCACTTTCCTGAAGGAGAAAACAAGAAGTCACTCGAGGATCCACACGCTCTAATCAAAACTCTGCAAAAAGATTCTTCACTAAAACACACTTACTTTTTTAAGATGGGCGTAAAAGGTTTCAAAATGGCATCAAATATGTTCACGAGGATGGAGTTTCCTGTTGAAACAGACAGTGTTAAAGCTTAGTTTGCCAGAGAAAAATTGGAGAGAATTGACTTGATCAAAGACAGGAGCAGCAAGTCAGTAATAATATAGATTAATATGGGTTTGTCATGACTAGACTTTTTTTTTTTTAAGCGGTTCAGACTACTCAATTTTTCATTTCTATCTTCCAGCCTGTATGATTAAGTATCTACATTTCAGGACATGAAGTCACCAAACTTTTCTTTTCATCACATCAATGTTTGATTATGGCTCTCTTCTGAAGCTACAAACTGCCTACACTTGATTGTTCTAGCTTGTCACTGCACACAAATGCACCACCCTGTTTCTAATACCAGTGCATGCTTTCACATCAAGATACCACATGATGGTTAATAAAAACAAACCACATTGCAAAGGATTAGCTTCGTCAGGCGAGTGCCAGGTCTCTACAGGTTTGAAGACTTTAGGAGAAATGGATTAATCAATTTAAAGATTGCAATATGTTAAAAAAAACAAAAATCCTGCAGGCCTTAAAGGGATAGTACATATATTGTGTATGGCTCGCCGAAAGTTAGGAGAAACAACATCCATAGCAGTACATTACTTTACTTCCTTGCAGTATAATGCGGCCATGGACAAGAACCTCAACACATCTTAACCATCTTTTGAATGCCTTAAGTAGTTGAAACAAACCAGATATTTCCTTCAGCAGATCAAATATGGCTTTGGTCGCTTCCAGCTGCTCCAAGTTGACCTGGCTCTTCTGACCCTGGAGGTCCTCCCCCCGTGGAGAACTGACCTGGTCCTTCACTTTAGCCTTATGCGCTGCACCTGCCATCCTAAAACATGATTTCTCCCTTTTATGTGACTTTGCACTGAAAAGAAGCCAGGATGGACCATCAGGGCTGTCCCCCTGCATGCCTCCATTTTGGCTGCAGTGAGGCGAGGAGATGGAGTCAGGCTGGTATGTGTCACTGCTGTTTTTTGTCGAGTTAAGAGACTCTTGTGACCAGGATCGACTCAGACCTTTAAACATGAGTTTAAAGTGAGAGGTTAAAGGGTTATCTGACTCCTCCGTTTTGTCTTGGGTACTGTTTTCGTTTGAAGAGTTAGAAGCAGACCGCGGTTCAATTTCTGTTTCTTCTTCCTCCCGCGGTTCAGAAGGAGAGTCATATTCTGAGATAACAATAGCAGGGATTGAAGCATCGGGAACATCACTGCCCTTCTCAGTAGAGGCAGCAGCGGTTTCTGAAGGCAGAGCTGTTGATTCTGGATGCAGAAACGGTGTTATGATGTCTTTGGGGGCTTCTGTCTGTGGGCTGGAGTTCTGCAGAGAAAACAAAGCAATCAGCTTGTGACAGCAGACCCTGAGGCACCAGCCTCACAGAGCAGCTAACACCAGCAGGGAACTAATCCATAAATATATCTGTTCAGCAAGACTCCACTCCACGGTATAACACATGTAGTTGAATTTACAAGGAATGCAACACAGCAGAGTGATATCAGAGACTATATTTGAACTAAAAAGCTTGTGTTTAAAACAAGAGATGCATAATGTAAAAGCTATCAGTGTTGAGCATGGGTGCCAGTTCTCATGAAAGATGCTGTAAGGTTACATTGTTGGAAATGCAGGGTCTATGTTATTCCAGCTTGAGGCATAACAGGGGTTAAAAGTCAGGATATCCTAACCCCCAGTTCAATCTCTGATTGCTTTTGTTTTATTCATGATTTCATTGATTATAATAAAGAAACTGCCAAGTCTGAAAACACAGAGTAAGGAACACGAGCAGTCAGAAAATCTGACCGTTTATAATACCCCCCCTAGCAATAAGAATTAGTCACCATCACAGGTCTTACGTAAGAACCACAACACCGTGGATGTATCAATACACGGCACAGTTAGGCTAGTTAGGATTCTTAAAATGTAAGTGAGATAGAGGATCGATGAGTCAGGCTGACAAAACATAAACACCTATTAATGAACTGATAATCATATGAACAAATTCTCTGCTCCTGCACTTTCTCTGCTGCATAAGCCAACTGCACCTCCTCCTCATCCCCACATACTGTAGATGTCAAAAGGTTTCATGCTTCTTGGGCGTTTGTGCTTCAAAATGGTAAAAAGAGTATGGCTTAATTGGGGTGCTCCATAGTACCGAAACGAGCGGGCAGGAAAGATCACTAAACTGACGGACAGAAATCATCACGTCACGGTTTCTTACTCTTGCTGCTCGCTTTTGATGGTTATAAATAGAACTTTCCCCTCATTGTAGAAATCCACAGAGAGAAGGGAAATGGGACGGAGGTGAAGGAAAAAACTACTAACGAGTGAGAGAAGGGGTAGGAGCGACTCTTTTTTTGTTTTAAAAACAATCTTTATTCAAAAATGTATTTAAACTCAACATTATTGTCATGTCAATTCATCAAATGCATCATTAAAGTCTTCTCCAACGATAGAAAGTATATTGCATCCTTGTCGTGCCACTGTTTGAGAAAACCATCAATGTTGTCCATTACTTTGTAAAACCTCAAATTCAACCCAGACTTTCACTAAAGCCTGAAGACGGGAAATACTTCCTGCCCGGTCCTGATTCTCCCCTCTTTTCTTCCTGCTGCTGTAGACAGACATGTTGGCCTCTCCTGAATTCGGGTTAAGGGGCTGACACTTTAGAGGTCTCAAGAACAGCTGATTCTTTCGTCCTCCACTTGCCAATTTAGAGAATTCAACTCAAATGATCTTTTTGAAAATATAAATAAATAATAACGCTTTGTTTGTTATGATGTTAGTTTCATTTCAGCTAGCTCCAGACACTTTGTATTCATGCATTCCCTGACTCTCCCTCTGACCTGCTGGGAATCCCCAAGCAGAATCCCACACACACACTTTCTTATCAACTAAAAATAATTTTTAAGGCAAATTAGTTACCGATAAAGCCAATGTCTAAAACCAATATCTCGCAACCCCCTAGGGCTCCCGACCTGTAGGTTGAGAACTACTGTAACAGGTGATGAGAGGATTATTGCAGGTTAACAAGGTCATGTTGCTAACAGTCGGGATGGCATACCCCCTCATATAGCCGACTGATTCTGTGTGTGAAAACAACCATGGGAAATAGGTCAACACGGCACAAGGTCTGTAAACTGTGCAGGATTTTTACATTGGAGAGTTTGTGTTGTGATTTTACGACTCATCTCTTTGTTCTCTCTCTCTCCTGGGAGTTTTTTGAATCCACGTCTGATCGTCTCAGAGTTATTTTATCTGCAGAGACTGAAGCCCTCTGCCTGCATTTCCCTTTTTCTTTCATTCTGCTTTGTTCGGGATTTGACCGGGCGCCAACCTCTATAAAAACGTAGCGCCGAGGTGCCAGATCGTAGCAAGAGAGAGTAAATCTGGTGTTGGTTTCACAGACCGTGGAGCAGCGTAACCCCTGTTGAGCCGGGGGCCACACTCATCGCGCCTCTAAGATGTAGACTTAAAGAAAAGCAAATATGTAAAACTTTACCTCCTCTTCCTCCTGACCTGGAGTCAGGAAGTAAGCCAGGCCGCTCAGGAGGCCCCACACGCCTCCGTAAAGTTCCTCCTCGTTCAGCAGCTTGTCGAGTGGGCACAGGAACTGAAAAACCGGTTGAGTTTGGCCGATCAGATTAGCAGAAACTAACGCCTGGAAAAGAAATGAAGAAAATGTTGAGCCATGATTATGATTGAAGTGTTTATCTGCCAGCACATCTAAGTTTGATGTTGTCTATACCTGCAGAAAGTGCTCCACTGATACTCTGGCTTCTTCTTTGACCTCAGCGTTGACCTCCCACTTCTGCAGCAGCAGGATCGTGGGCAGGCTGGTGGAGTCCTAAAAAAAAAAGAAAGAGGAAAAATATCATTTTATGACAAGACAGCCTCAAGACTGAACAGTGTTTGGTCAACCCCACTGTTTTTTTATATCTGGCAAAAGAATAAAACTGTATCCCTCATGACAGCCCGTTCAAAAAGCTGACTTTCAGGGAAAAGTTGTGGTTTGTTTTCCCAACAATGCTTCCCCCTCTGGCTCATGCTAGACAGTAAGTGGTCAAAACAACTCTTATCTGAAGTCAAAAGGAAAAAAGTCCTGACAACCAGAAGTTCTTCTTTTATGAGTGGGGTCTAGGAGGGATTTATTTACAGTGGGAGGAGGGTTGAGAGTGTGGAGATGGAGTTGGGAGGAGGGTGAAGAGACAGAAAAGAGTGAGTTATGACGACCCAAGAGGGACGTACTAAAAAAATGATTTGAAGAGATTGAAGTTATTATACATTCATGATTTAACTGTAAATCAGGGAGACGACAGGGCCTCACAGGAGGGCAATCACAAAGAATATACTGCAGTACATTTGGTATTTAGCAGCCCCTCACAATGTGTACATTTCACTGTTGATAGGCATAGTCTACAGCAACTTCAATATAGAAATGTAAAGCCGGAAAAATGTGAAAGTCTCCATGTTGTTTTTGGAAAGAAGAAACGACAAAAGAGGATGGAGACGATTATAAAAAAAATGCTGAACAAGACGCTTCTAGGCAACAAAATGTAACTCATAACTATCATGTCGCCCTGCTAGCCATTAGAGAGAATACACTTGTTTAATTCGGCATTGGCTTCAGGTTCGGAGGAATGCCGATTTCAGGTGGTTATACAGAAACAAAAACTGAATTATGAATATTATATTCAATTTCTGCCAATAGATTCCCCTAAATCCCACACATTTGGGCTTTTAAACTGATAATATATAGAATAATGGCAAAAAAACGTTTCATCTGCCTTTTACCTGCCATCTGTTGCGGAAGTATATGACATCCATGTATGTCTTCTTGATGTCCCACTGCAGGTTCTCCGGGCTGCCCTTCTCCTCCAGGTGAAAGGTGAAGATTAGCTCCTCGCCATCCCACTCAGCCTATAACACAGTCAACTGCTGCTCAAACATTAACATACCATCCAAGGACAAAGTTTTAAAGAGCCTCAGCAGACAGATAACGAGCCTCTGGGACATTCCTTACTGTCACGGATATTTATAACTCACATGAGGGATGCTGACAGCCCAGCTGCCAGCGCGCCACATCTCATACGACAACCTGAATTCCATCATGTCCTCTTGGACGCTCGTCAAGTAGTTCTCCAGGTCACTGTCCTCCTTATGGTGTTTACAATTTTTTTTTTTTTAATAATACATTTTAAAAAATCACAGTGAATCTGTCATGTTTCACAACTAATCCTCTTCAGTTTGAGGCGAGCTGCAGCAGCCTCACCCTGTCAGAGTCGTGCAGGCTGTGGAGCGAGCCCTCTCTGCTGTCGCCTTCGTCCTCGTTGGACGCGTCTCCCTGGATCGCCATGACCCTCAGCATCAGGTCTTGCTCCATCTTCTTCATCTTCTTCTTTTTGGCCTTCTTAGATTTGACCTTGTCCACAAATTTAGACCATCCTTCTTTTAACTTGTTGGCTGAAAATGACAACACCCACATGTAAAAAGTCAGAGATAATTTCACAACTTGTTACTGCCTCCTCGTAGCTCTTTTCTTTATGGTGTAAATTACAGCACTGAAAAAACAGTGTCCCTTTCTGATGAACTGAATTCTACTGCATTCTATCTCAACCTTGATCATCACAACAATCTGCATATTGTTTTTCTCTTGGACATCACTATAGAAATATAGTGAGAAACTATTCACCATTATCATTAGGCATGTAAGTATAATAATTAGTAATCAAAAGTTAATTCTTATTATCAATATGATGGACTGAATAGATATCCCAGGAGATCTAGGTACGACTTACAGATTACTACAAAGGATTATGTGTATGATGCGATCACTATAGAAAATGCATACGTTTGTCACATCACAGGGTTCATTATTGTCATGGCATAATCGCTTCGTATTAAGCCTTCATTACGGTTTGATTGTTTACAATACAAAGAAAGGAGGTACACAGACATCAGCTGTGTGTGTACTTAGCTGGCTGTACCAACACACATAACAAAGAAACAAGGGATTAATTAGACATGTAAAGAAAATGACAGTCATGTAGTTGACAACACATTGCTGTACACAAAACGGTTTGTACAAAATGTTATGCAAGCACAGGCCTCTCCTCAAAACAACCACAAACTACTCTACCTGCCTGCCTGCCGAATATTAATTGTTTTACACTCAAAGCTTAAAAAGGTTAGAATAACATCCTAGAGTGTCAAAGAGCTTTGAATTAAACAGGCTTGTAAATAACAACAACTCCAATCACAACACCTTTTCTTTTGGTCTTGATCCTGCTGGATGAAATCCCTGCTCCCTCCAAGCTCCTGGAAATGAATAAATAAGAAAACAGACACCAAACTAAATCAGGTCAATTCCAATTTAAAAAACGCAGAAGGTGTCTCATGCAGCCTTTGAGGCTCACTGTGACTAGGTCAAGCCAGCGGGGGGGGGGGGAAGATGACAGCCACTCACGCTTCACCGCCCTCGGCCTCTCCCTCCTGCGAAGCCAGAGAGTTTTGATCCGGGTCAGACCCACACAGCTCCTCCTCGGAGCCTTTGGGAGTCACGCGGTCCAGCTGGTTCACCACCAGCTGGTTCAGGTTGTCGGGGTCCGACAGCCATGTCACCAGCAGGCCCAGCCCTGAAGAGAACAGAAGATAATCCACCACTGTTTGCAGGACATTAGCATAAACACACTTACCTGTATATCATGAGGCACGAATTTCACTTTTCACAAAACCGGTTTAGTGAAATGAGTCATGTTTATGGCTTTTCCTCTTCTTAACAAAGCTGCAGAGTCAGTAATAAAGCTAAAAGAGCTTTAAAATGATTTTACAAAATATGCTAATTGCCTTCATGTTATGAGTTGGCAGCAGTCAGTTATTTTAGCATCAAAATCTGACTGGAAACAACTAGCTTGTCTCTGTATTGGGAACAAAATCCACCTACCAGCTCATCTAAAGTGTACTAATGTACATGCAGTACTGTTGTTTGTTTATTCTGTATAAGAAAGCTAATATTTGTATTTACAGGAATGTCAAAATATGAATTTGGCAAATGAGTTCTGACTGTGAAATCAAAGCTCTGGATAATTTGCCAAATGTTCTGAATTAGTGTGAACACTCAAATATTGAGTTCATATCAAACATATTTAGTTAGAAATAAGCTGTTTCCAGCTGCCAAGATATCCATTTCTTATTTTGAATACAGCTGTCAAGATCACTCATTGTAACTGAGCTACACGCATAATGACAAAACCTACTGCACTGCAGATTTTCCACAAGATAAGACATTTGATCCATTCTAAAAAGGATTAGACAGAACCCTGAAGGAAATTGGCACATCACTGCGGAAGTGTGCCTTCCTTTTTCATGCTCCAACCTGTACTATGCCACTGACAATAAGGGATTACACACAAATCACACTTGTAAAAGAAGCTCTGGTGAGCTTTGTCCTTATGTAAGAGTGTATTCCTGCAGAGAGATAGTTTGATGGTTCCTTACCCTTTAAGGCAACAATCTCATTTAAGGCACAGCGGTTGACTTCATGGCCCCAGAGAGGATTTGGGAAAAGGTTACGTACTAGAGCATCAGAAAACTCCCGGAGGACTGCGATCTCCTCTGCTCTGGAGCTGAACAAGAGTTCCCTGAAACAGAGAGCAAGGGTGATTATTACAGGAAGTACTAGAAATGACTGTTGATGTTTAATCTTGATCTGATGCTTGATCCAACAATAAAAGGGGCCCTATAATGCTCATAAGGTTCATATTTGTATTTCGTAGCTCTACTGTGACATGTCTCCATGCTTTAATGTTCAAAAATCTCTTTATTTTTCTCATACTGCCTGTGCTGCATCACCTCTTTTCACCCTCTGTCTGAAACCAGAGCCCAGTCTGACTGACTGGCAAGGCACACANTTCAAAAATCTCTTTATTTTTCTCATACTGCCTGTGCTGCATCACCTCTTTTCACCCTCTGTCTGAAACCAGAGCCCAGTCTGATCTGATTGGTTAGCTAGCCGGCTCTGTTGTGATTGGCCAACCTGTTTTCGCTGTTTACCTTTCTCTTTTTTGAGCACGACATTTGAAATGACTCCCGAGTCTCTCTCTTCTTGTCTCGTCTCTGTGTGTGTGTGTTTGAATCTATCGTGCTGACTCACTGACTGCACCGATTTGATTGGCTGAGTAGCGTCACTTCCTTAAAACAACAACTTTTTAAAACCTTTTTATCTTTATGTTTTAAACATTTTCAAAATCATGGATAAATCCTTATATGCTCCCGGCAACACACTGAACATCGACTTTGCCTCCTTATTACACTCACCCCTACTTTAGTGGGAACAATGAGTCTGCGTCTTTGATGCGCACAGGCGGATGATGCGGGGATGCAATGTAGACAGGAATAGATCATCCTCTGGCTGCAGCCTTGACCGGTACTTGCTTTTGATCAAAGTAAGTATTATTACAATTAAAATAAAGGGCGGTGCTGGCCGTCAATGGCCCGCTGACGACCGGCCGTTCTGTGATTCTCCGGAACACACAGATGGCCAGTCTGCCCCTGCCAGGACCGGTCTATAAAAATCCTAGCTTCAAATAATCAAGGTCATACTTCCTCAGTTTTCTGCCAGACGCCGTCTCCTCTCTCCCTTTAGGTAGGCTGACTTCACAAAAAATGTACCGCTCCATGTTGTCGCTCGCATAAAGCTGGCTGAAGTTAACTAGCTAGATTTCACTGTTTCTCGTTATTTTGTTCTCACGCTGTGCCTCCCCTGAAGCTCTCTGGCGCCCCCCCGCCATGCTCCGCAAACACAAGGAGCTCAGGCTGAGTGTGTGTGTGTGTGTGTGTGTGTGTGTGTGTGTGTGTGTGCGTGCGTGCTCAGGCTGAGCTCCGCGGTGTCTCGCTGTCTCGCAGACCCCACGCAGCAACCAGGAAACGACAACAGTAACGCAGCTCACACTGTCCGCTCCTCGAGCCTCAAAGGGCGGAGCAGCGAGCCCCGCAAAGTCCCGCCAACGCGGCACCCAGACCCCGCGCAGCTTTCTCATCTGTTTGTCA